>NW_027315600.1:0-27513 GCF_039878825.1 Excalfactoria chinensis
TGTATATGGGGTGATATGGGGTGTATGGGGTTATATGGGGTTATATGGGGTGTCTATGGGGTCTATGGGGTGTCTATGGGGTCTATGGGGTGATATGGGGGGATATGGGGGGATATGGGGGGATATGGGGGGATATGGGGTGTCTATGGGGTGACTATGGGGTGTCTATGGGGTCTATGGGGTGATATGGGGGGATATGGGGGGATATGGGGGGATATGGGGTGTCTATGGGGTGTCTATAGGGTAATATGGGGTGTCTATGGGGTGATATGGGGTGATATGGGGGGCTATGGGGGGCTATGGGGGGATATGGGGTGACTATGGGGTGACTATGGGGTGTCTATGGGGTCTATGGGGTGATATGGGGGGATATGGGGTTATATGGGGTTATATGGGGGGCTATGGGGGGGTATGGGGTGTGCTATGGGTCCATCACCCAGATCCCCATCCTCACTATGCCCAATGACGGGTAACATATGGGGTGACTATGGGGTGTCTATGGGGTGTCTATGGGGTCTATGGGGTGTCTATGGGGTGATATGGGGTGTCTATGGGGTGTCTATGGGGTGATATGGGGTTATATGGGGTTATATGGGGGGCTATGGGGGGATATGGGGTGATATGGGGTGTATGGGGTGTCTATGGGGGGCTATGGGGGGCTATGGGGGGCTATGGGGGGCTATGGGTTGACTATGGGGTGTCTATGGGGGGCTATGGGGTGACTATGGGGGGATATGGGGTGATATGGGGTGATATGGGGGGCTATGGGGGGCTATGAGGTGATATGGGGTGTCTATGGGGTGATATGGGGTGATATGGGGGGCTATGGGGGGCTATGGGGTTATATGGGGTGTTATGGGGTGTGCTATGGGGCACTATGGGGTGTGCTGTAAGGAGCTATGGGGTGTTATGGGGCGATATGGGGTGATATGGGGTGTCTATGGGGTGTTATGGGGTATCTATGGGGTCTATGGGGTGTGCTATGGGTCCATCACCCAGATCCCCATCCTCACTATGCCCAGTGATGGTAACATATGGGGTTATATGGGGTTATATGGGGTTATATGGGGTATATGGGGTATATGGGGTGTATGGGGTGATATGGGGTGTCTATGGAGTGTCTATGGGGTGATATGGGGGGCTATGGGGTGATATGGGGTGTCTATGGGGTCTATGGGGTGACTATGGGGTGATATGGGGTGATATGGGGTGATATGGGGTGTGCTATGGGTCCATCACCCAGATCCCCATCCTCACTATGCCCAATGATGGTAACATATGGGTTATATGGGGTTATATGGGGTTATATGGGGTTATATGGGGTTATATGGGTATATGGGGTGATATGGGGTCTATGGGGTGTGCTATGGGTCCATCACCCAGATCCCCATCCTCACCATGCCCAATGACGGTAATGTATGGGTTAATATGGGGTGTATGGGGTGTCTATGGGGTGTCTATGGGGTGTCTATGGGGTCTATGGGGTTATATGGGGTGATATGGGGTGATATGGGGGGCTATGGGGTGACTATGGGGTGATATGGGGTGTCTATGGGGTCTATGGGGTGTCTATGGGGTGTCTATGGGGTGATATGGGGTTATATGGGGTCTATGGGGTGTCTATGGGGTGTCTATGGGGTCTCTATGGGGTGATATGGGGTGTCTATGGGGTGATATGGGGTGTATGGGGGGATATGGGGTGTCTATGGGGTGTCTATGGGGAGTCTTTGGGGTATATGGGGTGTCTATGGGGTGTCTATGGGGTGATATGGGGGGCTATGGGGGGCTATGGGGGGCTATGGGGTGATATGGGGGGCTATGGGGGGCTATGGGGTGTCTATGGGGTTATATGGGGTCTATGGGGGGCTATGGGGTCTCTATGGGGTGACTATGGGGTGATATGGGGTGTTATGGGGTGTCTATGGGGTGACTATGGGGTGTCTATGGGGTCTATGGGGTGTCTATGGGGTGTCTATGGTGTCTATGTGGTGACTATTGGTGTCTATGGGGTCTATGGGGTGTCTATGGGGTAATATGGGGGGCTATGGGGGGACTATGGGGGGATATGGAGTCTATGTGGTGATATGGGGTCTATGTGGTGTCTATGGGGTGTCTATGGGGTCTATAGGGTGTCTATGGGGTGTCTATGGGGTGACTATGGGGTGATATGGGGTCTATGGGGTGTGCTATGGGTCCATCACCCAGATCCCCATCCTCACTATGCCCAACGATGGTAACGTATGGGTTATATGGGGTTATATGGGGTCTATGGGGTTATATGGGGTTATATGGGGGGCTATGGGGGGATATGGGGTTATATGGGGTATATGGGGTTATATGGGGGGCTATGGGGGGATATGGGGTTATATGGGGTTATATGGGGGGCTATGGGGGGCTATGGGTGTCTATGGGGTGATATGGGGGGCTATGGGGGTCTATGGGGTGTGCTATGGGTCCATCACCCAGATCCCCATCCTCACTATGCCCAACGATGGTAACATATGGGTTATATGGGGTTATATGGGGATATATGGGGGGCTATGGGGGGCTATGGGGTGTCTATGGGGTGTCTATGGGGTCTATGGGGTGTCTATGGGGTGATATGGGGGGCTATGGGGTGCTATGGGGGGCTATGGGGTGACTATGGGGTGTCTATGGGGTGTCTATGGGGTCTATGGGGTGTCTATGGGGTGTCTATGGGGTGATATGGGGGGTTATATGGGGTGATATGGGGTCTATGGGGTGTCTATGGGGTGTCTATGGGTTCTATAGGGTCTATGGGGGTGATATGGGGTGTCCATAGAGTGACTATGGGATGTCTATGGGGTGACTATGGGGTGACTATGGGGTGTCTATGGGGTGTCTATGGGTTCTATGGGGTCTATGGGGTGTTATGGGATGTCTATGGGGTGTCTATGGGGTGATATGGGGTTATATGGGGTCTATGGGGTGTCTATGGGGTGTCTATGGGGTGATATGGGGTGTCTATGGGGTCTATGGGGTCTCTATGGGGTGATATGGGGTGTCTATGGGGTGATATGGGGTGATATGGGGTGTATAGGGTGATATGGGGTGTATGGGGTGATATGGGGTGATATGGGGTCTATGGGGTGTGCTATGGGTCCATCACCCAGATCCCCATCCTCATTATGCCCAATGATGGTAACATATGGGGTTATATGGGGTTATATGGGGTTATATTGTGTGATATGGGCGGATATGGGGTCTATGGGGTGACTATGGGGTGATATGGGGTCTATGGGGTGTGCTATGGGTCCATCACCCAGATCCCCATCCTCACTATGCCCAATGACGGTAACATGTGGGGTTATATGGGGTTATATGGGGTTATATGGGATGGGTTCTGTTATATGGGGTTATATGGGGTGATATGGGGTGTCTATGGGGTCTATGGGGTGTCTATGGGGTTTATGGGGTGTCTATGGGGTGATATGAGGTCTATGGGGTGTGCTATGGGTCCATCACCCAGATCCCCATCCTAACCATGCCCAACAACGGTAACATATGGGGTTATATGGGGTGAATATGGGGTAATATGGGGTGATATGGGGTGTCTATGGGGTGACTATGGGGTGATATGGGGTGATATGGGGGGCTATGGGGTGTCTATGGGGTGTTATGGGGTGTCTATGGGGTGTCTATGGGGTGATATGGGGGGCTATGGGGTGATATGGGGTGATATGGGGTGATATGGGGTCTATGGGGTGTCTATGGGGTGCTATGGGGTGTCTATGGGGTGACTATGGGGTGTTATGGGGTGTCTATGGGGTTATATGGGGTTATATGAGGTGTCTATGGGGTGTCTGTGGGGTGATATGGGGTATCTATGGGGTGATATGGGGGGCTATGGGGGGCTATGGGGTGTCTATGGGGTGTCTATGGGGTGATATGGGGGGCAGTGGGTGGCTATGGGGTGTCTATGGGGTGATATGGGGTCTATGGGGTGACTATGGGGTGTCTATGGGGCGACTATGGGGTCTATGGGGTGTCTATGGGGTGATATGGGGGGCTATGGGGTGATATGGGGTGTATGGGGTGATATGGGGTGTCTATGGGGTGTCTATGGGGTGATATAGGGGGTTATGGGGGGCTAATGGGGTGTTATGGGGTGTCTATGGGGTCTATGGGGTGTCCATAGGGTGACTATGGGGTTTCTATGGGGTCTATGGGGTGTCTATGGGGTGATATGGGGTCTATGGGGTGTCTATGGGGTGTCTATGGGGTCTATGGGGTGTCTATGGGGTGTCTATGGGGTGATATGGGGTTATATGGGGTTATATGGGGTTATATGGGGTGTATGGGGTGATATGGGGTCTATGGGGTGTGCTATGGGTCCATCACCCAGATCCCCATCCTCACTATGCCCAACGACGGTAACGTGTGGGGTTATATGGGGTTATATGGGGTTATATGGGGGGCTATGGGGGGCTATGGGGAGTCTATGGGGTGTCTATGGGGTCTATGGGGTGTCTATGGGGTGACTATGGGGTGTCTATGGGGGGCTATGGGGTGATATGGGGTGATATGGGGTCTATGGGGTGTCTATGGGTTCTATGTGGTCTATGGTGTGTTATGGGGTGTCCATGGGGTGTCTATGGGTTGATATGGGGTGATATGGGGTGTCTATGGGGTCTATGGGGTGTCTATGGGGTGTATGGGGGGTATGGGGGGATATGGGGTGACTATGGGGTGATATGGGGTGTGCTATGGGTCCATCACCCAGATCCCCCATCCTCACTATGCCCAACGACGGTACTGTGTGGGGCTATGGGGGGCTACGGGGTGTATGGGGGGGCTATGGGGGGCTATGGGGGGATATGGGGTGATATGGGGTCTATGGTGTGTCTATGGGGTGTCTATGGGGTGATATGGGGCGCTATGGGGGGCTATGGGGTGATATGGGGTGATATGGGGTCTATGGGGTGTCTATGGGGTGACTATGGTGTGTCTATGGGGTGTCTATGGGGTCTATGGGGTGTCTATGGGGTGTCTATGGGAGTCTTTGGGGTCTATGGGGTGTCTATGGGGTGACTATGGTGTGTCTATGGGGTGTCTATGGGGTCTATGGGGTGATATGGGGTGTCCATAGGGTGACTATGGGGTGTCTATGGGGTGTCTATGGGTTCTATGGGGTCTATGGGGTCTATGGGGTGTCTATGGGGTGATATGGGGGGCTATGGGGTGTCTATGGGGTGTGTATGGGGTCTATGGGGAGTCTATGGGGGAGTCTTTGGGGTGTATGGGGTGTCTATGGGGTGTTTATGGGGTGTCTATTGGGTCTATGGGGTGTCTATGGGGTGTTATGGTGTGTCTATGGGGTGATATGGGGTGATATGGGGTGTGTTATGGGGTGTTATGGGGTGATATGGGGTGATATGGGGTGATATGGGATATTATGGGGTTATATGGGGTGTGTTATGGGGTGATATGTGGTGCTATGGGGCGCTATGGGTTGTGCTCTTCCTCTTCCTCCTCCCTTCCCCATTTCCTCCTCCTCCTTCCTCCTTCCTTTCCTCTTCCTCTTCCTTTCCCTTCCTTTCCCTTTTCTCTCTTCCTTTCCCCTTCCTCCTCCCTTCCCTTTTCCCTTCCTCTTCCTTTTCCTCTTCCTCCTCCCTTCCCTTTTCCTTTCCCCATTTCCCCTTCCCTGTTTCCTTACAATTTCCTCTTTCCCATTTCCCTTCATCTCTTCCTCTCCTTCTCCTCTTCCTTTCCCCCCCCTTCCCCTCCCTTCCTCTCCCATTTCCCCTTCCATTTCCTCTCTCATTTCCTTTCCCTTTTCCTCTTCCCCTTCCATTTCCTCTCCCATTCCATTTCCTCTCCCATTTCCTTTTCCTTTTCTTCTTCCATTTCCTCTTTCTCTCTTTCCCTTCCATTCTCTTCCATTTCCTTTCCTTTTCCCTCCCATTTCCTCTCTCTCTTTCCTCTTCTCATTCCTTCTCATTTCCTTCCATTTACCTTCGCTTCCTTTCCCTTTTCCTCTCCCATTTCCTCTTTCTCTTCCCCTTCCATTTCCTTCCCTTTTCCTCTCCCATTTCCTCTCCCCTACCATTCCTGTCCCATTTCCACTTCCTCTCACCATTTCCTCTTCATCATTTCCTTTTCCTTTCTTCTTCCATTTCCTCTCCCATTCCTCTCTCTTCCCCTTCTATTCCTCTTTCTCTTCCTCTTCCATTTCCTCTCCCATATCCTCTCCCTCTTTTCCTTCAATTCCCCTCTTTCATTTCCTTTCCCTTTCCAGTCCCATTACCACTTTCTCTCCCATTTCCTCTCTCATTTCCTCTCCCATTTCCTTTTTCTCTTCCCCTTCCATTGCACTTCCTCCCATATCCACACCCATTTCCATTCCAAACCCAAAATCACACCCAAAAACACTTTCTCTTCCCCTTCAATTCCTTTCCATTTCCTTTCCCTCTTCCTCTTCCATTTCCTCTTCCCCTTCCATTTCCTCTCCCATTTCCTCTCTCATTTCCTTTTCCTTTTCTCTTCCATTCCTCTCCATTTCCTCTTTCTCTTCCCCTACTATTTCCTCTTCCATTTCCATTCCTTTTTCCTCCCCCATTTCCTCTCTCATTTCCTCTTCTCCTTCCATTCCTCTTCCGCTTCCTTTCCCTTTCACCTCTTACCCAATTTCCTCTTTCTCTTCCCCATCCATTTCCTTTCCCTTTTCCTCTCCCAATTCCTCTTCCCCCATCCATTTCCTCTCCCATTCCCACTTCCTCTCCCAATTCCTCTCTCATTTCCTTTTCCTCTTCCATTTCCCCTCCCATTTCCTCTTTCTCTTCCCCTTCTATTTCCTTTTCCATTTCCTTTCCCCTTTCCCATTTCCTCTTCCTCTTCCATTCCTTTCCCATTTCCTTTTCCTCTTCTTCCATTTCTTCTCCCATTTCCTCTCCCATTTCCTCTCTCATTTACTCTTCCTCTTCTCCTTCCATTTCCTCTTCCATTTCCTTTCTTTTTTCCTGTCCCATTTTCACTTCCTCTCCCATTTCCTCTCCCATTTCCTTTTCCTTCTTCCATTTCCTCTCTCATTTCCTCTTTCTGTTCCCCTTCTATTTCCTTTTCCATTTCCTTTCCCCTTTCCCATTTCCTCTTCCTCTTCCATTTCCTTTCCCATTTCCTTTTCCTCTTCTTCCATTTCCTCTCTCATTTCCCGTCCCATTTCCTCTTTCTCTTCCCCTTCGATTTCATCTTCCATTTCCTTTCCCTTTTCCTATCTCATTTCCTCTCCCATTTCCCATTCCATTTCCTCTTCCATTTCCTCTCATTTTTTTCTTCCTCTCCCATTTCCTCTCTCATTTCCTTTTCCTTTTCTTCTTCCATTTTCTCCCCCATTTCCTCTTTCTCTTCCCTTTCCATTTTCTTTCCCTTTTCCTCTCCCATTTCCTCTTCCATTTCTTCTCCCATTTCCTCTTTCTCTTCCCCTTCCATTTCCTTTCCCATTTCCTATTCCTCTTCTTCCATTTCCTCTCTCATTTCACCTCCCATTTCCTCTTTCTCTTCCCCTTCTATTTTCTCTTCCATTTCCTCTCCATTTCCTCTCTCTCCCATTTCCTCTCTCATTTCCTTTTCCTTTTCCTCTTCCATTTCCTCTCTCATTTCCTCTTTCTCTTCCCCTTCTATTTCCTTTTCAATTTCCTTTCCCCTCTCCCATTTCCTCTTCCTATTCCATTTCCTCTCTCATTTCCCCTCCCATTTCCTCTTTCTCTTTCCCTTCCATTTCCTCTTCCATTTCCTTTCCCTTTTTCTCTCCTATTTCCCCTTCCATTTCCTCTCCCCATTTCCTCTTTCTCTTCCCCTTCCATTTCCTTTCCCTTTCCCTCTCTCATTTCCTCTCCTATTTCCTCTCCCATTTCCTCTTCCTCTCCCTTTTCCTCTTCCCCTTCCATTTCCTCTTCGTCTCCCATTTCCTCCCCTATTTCCTCCTTCATTTTCTCTTCCTCTTCCCCTTCCATTTCCTTGTCCTCTCTCATTTCCTGTCCCATTTCCTCTCCCATTTCCTCTCTCATTTCCTCTCCTATTTCCTCTCCCATTTCCTCTTCCTCTCCCTTTTCCTCTTCCCCTTCCATTTCCTCTTCGTCTCCCATTTCCTCCCCTATTTCCTCTTTCTTTTTCTCTTCCTCTTCTCCTTCCATTTCCTCATCCTCTCTCATTTCCTGTCCCATTTCCTCTCCCATTTCCTCCCCCATTTCCCCTTCCATTTCCTCCACCATTTCCTCTTCCTCCCCCATTTCCTCTCCCATTTCCTCTCCCATTTCCCCTTCCATTTCCTCTTCCTGTCCCATTTCCTCCCCCACTTCCTGCCCCATTTCCGGTCCCATTTCACAGACATCACTCACCCCATCCCGGATCTGACGGGTTTCATCACTGAGGGGCAGATTTACATCGACCGGCAGCTGCACAACCGGCAGGTGGGGAGGCGCTATGGGGCGCTATGGGGTGATATGGGGCGCTATGGGGTGATATGGGGCACTATGGGATGATATGAGGGGATATGGGGTGATATGGGGCGCTATGGGGTGATATGGGGCACTATGGGGTGATATGGGGGGATATGGGGTGATATGGGGCGCTATGGGGTGATATGGAGTGATATGGGGCGCTATGGGGTGCTATGGGGTGATATGGGGTGCTATGGGCGCTATGGGGTGATGTGGGGGGATATGGAGCGCTTTGGGGTGCTATGGGGTGATATGGGGCACTATGGGGCGCTATGGGACCCTATGGAGTGGTCGCTATGGGGCTGTATGGATGTGGGACGCTATGGGGCTGTATGGCTATGGGGCGCTATGGGTCTCTATGGGTCGCTATGGGTCTCTATGGGTCTCTATGGGTCTCTATGGGGTCTCTATGGGTCTCTATGGGTCGCTATGGGTCGCTATGGATCGCTATGGGTCTCTATGAGTCTCTATGGGTCTCTATGGGTCGCTATGGGTCTCTGTGGGGTCTCTATGTGTCCCAATGTGTCCCTATGTGTCCCTATGTGTCTCTATGTGTCTCTATGTGTCCCAATGTGTCCCTATGTGTCCCTATGTGTCCCTATGTGTCTCTATGTGTCCCAATGTGTCCCTATGTGTCCCTATGTGTCCCTATGTGTCCCTATGGGTCCCTATGTGTCTCTATGTGTCTCTATGCGTCTCTATGGGTCCCTATGTGTCCCTATGTGTCCCTATGTGTCCCTATGGGTCCCAATGTGTCCCTATGTATCTCTATGTGTCCCTATGTGTCCCTATGTGTCTCTATGTGTCCCTATGTGTCTCTATGTGTCTCTATGGGTCCCTATGGGTCTCTATGGGGTCTCTATGTGTCTCTATGTGTCTCTATGGGTCTCTATGGGTCTCTCTGGGTCCCTATGGGTCGCTATGTGTCTCTATGGGTCTCTATGTGTCTCTATGGGTCGCTATGGGTCTCTATGGGTCCCTATGTGTCTCTATGGGTCTCTATGGGTCTCTATGGGTCGCTATGGGTCTCTATGTGTCTCTATGTGTCTCTATGGGGTCTCTATGAGTCGCTATGGGTCTCTATGGGTCTCTATGGGGCGCTATGGGTCTCTATGAGGCGCTATGGGCCTCTATAGGGTCTCTATGGGTCGCTATGGGTCTCTATGGGGCCTCTATGGGTCTCTATGGGTAGCTATGTGTCCCTATGTGTCTCTATGTGTCTCTATGTGTCTCTATGTGTCCCTATGTGTCTCTATGGGTCCCAATGTGTCTCTATGTGTCTCTATGTGTCCCTATGTGTCCCTATGTGTCCCTATGTGTCCCTATGTGTCTCTATGGATCTCTATGTGTCTCTATGTGTCTCTATGTGTCTCTATGGGTCTCTATGGGTCACTATGGGTCTCTCTGGGTCTCTATGGGTCGCTATGTGTCTCTATGGGTCACTATGGGTCTCTATGTGTCCCTATGTGTCCCTATGTGTCCCTATGGGTCCCTATGGGTCCCTATGTGTCTCTATGTGTCTCTATGCGTCTCTATGTGTCCCTATGGGTCCCAATGTGTCCCTATGTGTCCCTATGTGTCCCTATGGGTCCCTATGTGTCTCTATGTGTCTCTATGTGTCTCTATGTGTCCCTATGTGTCTCTATGTGTCCCAATGTGTCCCTATGGGTCCCAATGTGTCCCTATGGGTCTCTATGGGTCCCTATGTGTCCCTATGTGTCCCTATGGGTCCCAATGTGTCCCTATGTATCTCTATGTGTCCCAATGTGTCCCTATGTGTCCCTATGTGTCCCTATGTATCCCAATGTGTCCCTATGTCTCTATGTGTCCCTATGTGTCCCTATGTGTCCCTATGTGTCTCTATGTGTCCCTATGTGTCCCTATGTGTCCCTATGTGTCCTTATGGGTCCCTATGGGTCCCAATGTGTCCCTATGTGTCCCTATGTGTCCCTATGGGTCCCTATGTGTCTCTATGTGTCCCAATGTGTCCCTATGGGTCCCAATGTGTCCCTATGGGTCTCTATGGGTCCCTATGTGTCCCTATGTGTCCCTATGGGTCCCAATGTGTCCCTATGTGTCTCTATGTGTCCCTATGTGTCCCAATGTGTCCCTATGTGTCTCTATGTGTCTCTATGTGTCTCTATGTGTCCCTATGTGTCCCTATGTGTCCCAATGTGTCCCAATGGGTCCCTATGAGTCCCTATGTGTCCCTATGGATCCCAATGTGTCCCTATGTGTCTCTATGTGTCCCTATGTGTCCCTATGTGTCTCTATGTGTCCCTATGTGTCCCTATGTGTCTCTATGGTTCTCTATGTGTCTCTATGGGTCTCTATGTGTCTCTATGTGTCTCTATGTGTCTCTATGTGTCTCTATGTGTCTCTATGGGTCGCTATGGGTCTCTATGGGTCCCTATGTGTCTCTATGGGGTCTCTATGGGTCGCTATGGGTCTCTATGGGTCTCTATGTGTCTCTATGTGTCTCTATGGGGTCTCTATGAGTTGCTATGGGTCTCTATGGGGCGCTATGGGTCTCTATGAGGCGCTATGGGTCTCTATAGGGTCTCTATGGGTCGCTATGGGTCTCTATGGGGCCTCTATGGGTCTCTATGGGTAGCTATGGGTCTCTATGGGTCTCTATGTGTCTCTATGTGTCCCTATGTGTCCCTATGGGTCCCAATGTGTCCCTATGGGTTTCTATGTGTCTCTATGTGTCCCTATGTGTCTCTATGTGTCTCTATGTGTCCCTATGTGTCCCTATGTGTCCCAATGTGTCCCTATGGGTCCCAATGTGTCCCTATGTGTCCCTATGTGTCCCTATGTGTCTCTATGGGTCTCTATGTGTCTCTATGGGTCCCTATGGGTCTCTATGGGGTCTCTATGGGTCTCTATGGGTCTCTATGTGTCCCTATGTGTCCCTGTGGGTCCCTATGGGTCTCTATGGGTCTCTATGGGTCTCTATGGGTCGCTATGGGTCTCTATGGGTCGCTATGGGTCTCTATGGGTCTCTATAGGGTCTCTATGGGTCGCTATGTGTCTCTATGGGTCTCTATGGGTCCTCTATGTGTCTCTATGTGTCTCTATGTGTCTCTATGTGTCTCTATGTGTCTCTATGTGTCCCTATGGGTCCCTATGGGTCTCTATGGGTCGCTATGTGTCTCTATGGGTCGCTATGGGTCTCTATGTGTCTCTATGTGTCTCTATGGGTCGCTATGTGTCCCTATGTGTCCCAATGTGTCCCTATGTGTCCCTATGTGTCCCTATGTGTCCCTATGGGTCCCAATGTGTCCCTATGTGTCCCAATGTGTCCCTATGTGTCCCTATGGGTCCCAATGTGTCTCTATGTGTCCCTATGTGTCCCTATGGGTCCCAATGTGTCCCTATGTATCTCTATGTGTCCCTATGTGTCCCTATGTGTCTCTATGGGGTCTCTATGTGTCCCTATGTGTCCCTATGTGTCTCTATGGGTCTCTATGTGTCTCTATGTGTCCCTATGTGTCCCTATGTGTCTCTATGTGTCTCTATGGGTTGCTATGGGTCCCTATGTGTCTCTATGTGTCTCTATGTGTCCCTATGTGTCCCTATGTGTCCCTATGTGTCCCTATGTGTTTCTATGTGTCTCTATGTGTCCCTATGTGTCTCTATGTGTCTCTATGGGTCCCTATGGGTCTCTATGGGGTCCCTATGTGTCTCTATGGGTCTCTATGTGTCTCTATGGGTCCCTATGGGTCTCTATGGGTCTCTCTGGGTCCCTATGGGTCGCTATGGGTCTCTATGGGTCTCTAGGGGTGCTATGGGTCTCTATGGGTCTCTATGTGTCTCTATGTGTCTCTATGGGGTCTCTATGAGTCGCTATGGGTCTCTATGGGTCTCTATGGGGCGCTATGGGTCTCTATGAGGCGCTATGGGTCTCTATGGGGCCTCTATGGGTCTCTATGGGTAGCTATGGGTCGCTATGTGTCCCTATGTGTCTTTATGTGTCTCTATGGGTCTCTATGGGTCTCTATGTGTCGCTATGGGTCTCTATGGGTCGCTATGGGTCGCAGTGGGTCTCTATGTGTCTCTATGTGTCCCTATGGGTCCCTATGGGTCGCTATGGGTCTCTATGGGTCTTTATGGGTTTCTATGTGTCCCTATGGTTCCCAGTGTGTCTCTATGTGTCCCTATGGGTCCCAATGTGTCCCTATGTGTCCCTATGTGTCCCTATGTGTCCCTATGGGTCCCAATGTGTCTCTATGTGTCTCTATGTGTCCCTATGTGTCCCTATGGGTCCCAATGTGTCCCTATGTATCTCTATGTGTCCCTATGTGTCCCTATGTGTCTCTATGTGTCTCTATCTATGGGTCTCTATGTGTCTCTATGGGTCCCTATGGGTCTCTATGGGGTCTCTATGTGTCTCTATGGGTCTCTATGTGTCTCTATGGGTCCCTATGCGTCTCTATGTGTCTCTATGGGTCCCTATGGGTCTCTATGGGTCTCTCTGGGTCCCTATGGGTCGCTATGGGTCTCTATGGGTCTCTAGGGGTGCTATGGGTCTCTATGGGTCTCTATGTGTCTCTATGTGTCTCTATGGGGTCTCTATGAGTCGCTATGGGTCTCTATGGGTCTCTATGGGGCGCTATGGGTCTCTATGAGGCGCTATGGGTCTCTATGGGGCCTCTATGGGTCTCTATGGGTAGCTATGGGTCGCTATGTGTCCCTATGTGTCTCTATGTGTCTCTATGGGTCTCTATGTGTCGCTATGGGTCTCTATGGGTCGCTATGGGTCGCAGTGGGTCCCTATGTGTCTCTATGTGTCCCTATGGGTCCCTATGGGTCACTATGGGTCTCTATGGGTCTTTATGGGTTTCTATGTGTCCCTATGGTTCCCAATGTGTCTCTATGTGTCCCTATGGGTCCCAATGTGTCCCAATGTGTCCCTATGTGTCCCTATGGGTCTCTATGGGTCTCTATGGGTCTCTATGTGTCCCTATGTGTCTCTATGTGTACCTATGTGTCCCAATGTGTCCCAATGTGTCCCTATGTGTCCCTATGTGTCCCTATGTGTCCCTATGGGTCCCAATGTGTCCCTATGTGTCCCTATGGGTCCCTATGGGTCCCAATGTGTCCCTATGTGTCCCTATGGGTCCCAATGTGTCCCTATGTGTCCCTATGGGTCCCTATGGGTCCCAATGTGTCCCTATGGGTCCCTATGTGTCCCTATGTGTCCCTATGTGTCTCTATGTGTCTCTCTGGGTCCCTATGTGTCTCTATGTGTCTCTATGGGTCTCTATGGGTTTCTATGGTTCTCTATGTGTCTCTATTGATCTCTATGGGTCTCTATGTGTCTCTATGTGTCCCTATGTGTCTCTATGTGTCTCTATGGGTCCCTATGGGTCTCTATGTGTCCCTATGTGTCCCTATGTGTCTCTATGTGTCTCTATGTGTCTCTATGGGTCTCTATGGGTTTCTATGGTTCTCTATGTGTCTCTATTGATCTCTATGGGTCTCTATGTGTCTCTATGGGTCCCTATGGGTCTCTATGGGGTCTCTATGTGTCTCTATGGGGTCTCTATGTGTCTCTATGTGTCTCTATGGGTCTCTATGGGTCTCTATGTGTCTCTATGTGTCTCTATGTGTCCCTATGTGTCTCTATGTGTCTCTATGGGTCCCTATGGGTCTCTATGGGGTCTCTATGTGTCTCTATGGGTCTCTATGTGTCTCTATGGGTCCCTATGCATCTCTATGTGTCTCTATGGGTCCCTATGCGTCTCTATGTGTCTCTATGGGTCCCTATGGGTCTCTATGGGTCTCTCTGGGTCCCTATGGGTCGCTATGGGTCTCTATGGGTCTCTAGGGGTGCTATGGGTCTCTATGTGTCTCTATGTGTCTCTATGTGTCTCTATGGGGTCTCTATGAGTCGCTATGGGTCTCTATGGGTCTCTATGGGGCGCTATGGGTCTCTATGAGGCGCTATGGGTCTCTATGGGGCCTCTATGGGTCTCTATGGGTAGCTATGGGTCGCTATGTGTCCCTATGTGTCTCTATGTGTCTCTATGGGTCTCTATGGGTCTCTATGTGTCGCTATGGGTCTCTATGGGTCGCTATGGGTCGCAGTGGGTCTCTATGTGTCTCTATGTGTCCCTATGCGTCTCTATGTGTCTCTATGGGTCCCTATGGGTCTCTATGGGTCTCTCTGGGTCCCTATGGGTCGCTATGGGTCTCTATGGGTCTCTAGGGGTGCTATGGGTCTCTATGGGTCTCTATGTGTCTCTATGTGTCTCTATGGGGTCTCTATGAGTCGCTATGGGTCTCTATGGGTCTCTATGGGGCGCTATGGGTCTCTATGAGGCGCTATGGGTCTCTATGGGGCCTCTATGGGTCTCTATGGGTCGCTATGTGTCCCTATGTGTCTCTATGTGTCTCTATGGGTCTCTATGGGTCTCTATGTGTCGCTATGGGTCTCTATGGGTCGCTATGGGTCTCTATGGGTCTTTATGGGTTTCTATGTGTCCCTATGGTTCCCAATGTGTCTCTATGTGTCCCTATGGGTCCCAATGTGTCCCAATGTGTCCCAATGTGTCCCTATGTGTCCCTATGTGTCTCTATGGGTCCCTATGGGTCCCAATGTGTCCCTATGGATCCCAATGTGTCCCTATGTGTCCCTATGTGTCTCTATGTGTCCCTATGTGTCCCTATGTGTCCCTATGTGTCCCAATGTGTCTCTATGTGTCCCTATGTGTCCCTATGTGTCCCTATGTGTCCCTATGGGTCCCAATGTGTCCCTATGGGTCCCAATGTGTCGCTATGGGGCTGCCCCCCAGATCTACCCCCCCCATCAACGTGCTGCCGTCCTTGTCCCGCCTGATGAAATCCGCCATCGGGGACGGGATGACGAGACGCGACCACGGCGACCTGAGCAACCAGCTGGTGACTATTATGGGGTGGCTATGGGGTGTTATGGGGTCTATGGGGTCTGTGGGGTCTATGGGGGGACTATGGGGTGTCTATGGGGTCTATGGGGTGACTATGGGGTCTATGGGGTGTTATGGTGTCTATGAGGTGTCTATGGGGTCTATGGGATCTATGGGGTGTCTATGGGGTGTTATGGGGTCTATGGGGTCTATGGGGTCTATGGGGTGACTATGGGGTGACTATGGGGTCTATGGGGTCTATGGGGTGTTATGGGGTCTATGGGGTGTCCATGGGGTCTATGGGGTCTATGGGGTGACTATGGGGTGTGTATGGGGTCTATGGGGTGTCCATGGGGTGCTATGGGTCTATGAGGTGGTATGGGGTGTTATGGGGTCTATGGGGTCTATGGGGTGGTATGGGGTGACTATGGGGTGTCCATGAGGTGTCTATGGGGTCTATGGGGTGTTATGGGGTCTATGGGGTGTTATGGGGTCTATGGGGTGTCCATGGGGTGTCTATGGGGTCTATGGGGTGTTATGGGGTCTATGGGGTCTATGGGGTCTATGGGGTGTTATGGGGTCTATGGGGTCTATGGGGTCTATGGGGTCTATGGGGTGTCTATGGGGTCTATGGGGTGTTATGGGGTCTATGGGGTCTGTGGGGTGGTATGGGGTCTATAGGGTCTATGGGGTCTATGGGGAGTCTATGGGGTGTCTATGGGGTCTATGGGGTGTTATGGGGTCTATGGGGTGTCTATGGGGTGTCTATGGGGTGTCTATGGGGTGACTATAGGGTGTCTATGGGGTCTATGGGATGACTATGAGGTGTCTATGGGGTCTATGGGGTGTCTATGGGGTCTATGGGATGTCTATGGGGTCTATGGGGTCTATGGGGTGTCCATGGGGTGCTATGGGTCTATGGGGTGGTATGGGGTGTTATGGGGTCTATGGGGTGTATGGGGTCTATGGGGTGTTATGGGGTCTGTGGGGTCTATGGGGTGGTATGGGGTCTATGGGGTGGTATGGGGTGTCTATGGGGTGTTATGGGGTCTATGGGGTGACTATGGGGTGACTATGGGGTCTATGGGGTCTATGGGGTGTTATGGGGTCTATGGGGTCTATGGGGTGACTATGGTGTGTCTATGGGGTCTATGGTGTGTCTATGGGGTGTCTATGGGGTCGATGGGGTGTCTATGGGGTCTATGGGGTGTTATGGGGTGTCTATGGGGTGACTATGGGGTCTATGGGGTGTTATGGGGTGTCTATGGGGTGACTATGGGGTCTATGGGGTCTATGGGGTCTATGGGGTGACTATGGCGTGTCTATGGGGTCTATGGGGTGTCTATGGTGTCTATGGGGTCTATGGGGTCTATGGGGTGTCTATGGGGATGTTATGGGGTGTCTATGGGGTGTCCATGGGGTGTTATGGGGTCTATGGGGTGTCTATGGGGTGACTATGGGGTGTCTATTGGGTGTTATGGGGTGTCTATGGAGTGACTATGGGGTGTCTATGGGGTGTTATGGGGTGTCTATGGGGTGACTATGGGGTGTTATGGGGTGTCTATGGGGTGTCTATGGGGTCTATGGGGTGTCTATGGGGTGTCTATGGGGTGATATGGGGGGCTATGGGGGGCTATGGGGTGATATGGGGTGATATGGGGTGTCTATGGGTGTCTATGGGGTGTCTATGGGGTGGTATGGGGTCTGTGGGGTGTCTATGGGGTGTTATGGAGTGTTATGGGGTGTCTATGGGGTGTCTATGGGGTGTCCATGGGGTGTTATGGGGTCTATGGGGTGGTATGGGGTGGTATGGGTTCTATGGGGTCTATGGGGTCTATGGGGTGGTATGGGGTCTATGGGGTGTTATGGGGTCTATGGGGTGATTATGGGATGTCTATGGGGTGTCTATGGGGTGTCTATGGGGTGTTTATGGGGTGGTATGGGGTGTCTATGGGGTGTCTATGGCGTGTTATGGGGTCTATGGGGTCTATGGGGTCTATGGGGTGTTATGGGGTCTATGGGGTGTCTATGGGGTGTTATGGGGTCTATGGGGTGATATGGTGTCTATGGGGTGTCTGTGGGGTCTATGGGGTGTTATGGGGAATATGGGGTGGTATGGGGTGTCTATGGGGTGACTATGGGGTGTCTATGGGGTGTCTATGGGGTGTCTATGGGGTGACTATGGGGTGACAATGGAGTCTATGGGGTGTATATACTGTGTCTATGCGGTGACTATGGGGTGTTATGGCGTGTTATGGGGTCTATGGGGTCTATGGGGTGTTATGGGGTCTATGGGGTCCATGGGGTGTTATGGGGTCTATGGGGTCTGTGGGGTCTATGGGGTGTTATGGGGTGTGTATGGGGTGACTATGGGGTGTTATGGGGTGTCTATGGGGTGTCTATGGCATGTCCATGGGGTGTCTATGGGGTGTCTATGGGGTGTTATGGGGTTTCTATATATATGGGTCTCTATGGTTCTCTATGGGTCCTTATGGGTTGCTATGTGTCCCTATCTATCCCTATGTGTCCCTATAGTTCCCTATATGTCCCTATGGACCCTATAGTTCCCTATGTGTCCCTATGGACCCTATAGTTCCCTATGGTTCCCTATGGACCCTATGGTCCCCATGGTTCCCTATGTGTCCCTATGGACCATATGGTTCCCTATGTGTCCCTATAGTTCCCTATGGACCCTATGGTTCCCTATGGTCCCTATGGACCCTATGGTTCTCTGTGTGTCCCTATCTATCCCTATGTGTCCCTATGGTCCCTACAGTTCCCTATGGACCCTATAGTCCCCTCTGTGTCCCTATGTGTCTCTATGGACCCTATGTGTCCCTATAGTTCCCTATGGTTCCCTATGGACCCTATGGTCCCCATGGTTCCCTATGTGTCCCTATGGACCCTATGTATCTCTATGGTTCCCTATGGGTCCCTATGTGTCTCTAAGGGTCCCTATGGGTCCTTATGTGTCCCTATGGTTCTCTATGGGTCCCTACGGTTCTCTATGATTCCCTATGGACCCTATGGACCCTATAGTCCCCTCCATGTCCCTATGTGTCCCTATGGACCCTATGTGTCCCTATCTGTCCCTATGGACCCTATAGTTCCCTAGGGGTCCCTATGGTTCTCTATGGGTCCCTATAGTTCCCTATGGACCCTATGGTCCCCATGGTTCCCTATGTGTCCCTATGAACCCTCTGGTCCCTATAGCTCCCTATAGTTCCCTATGGACCCCATAGTTCCCTATGGTTCCCTATGTGTCCCTATGGTCCCTATAGTTCCTTATGGTTCTCTATAGTCCCTATGGTTCCCTATGGACCCTATGGTTCCCTATGTGTCCCTATAGTTCCCTATGGTCCCCATGGTTCCCTATGTGTCTCTATGGACCCTATGGTTTCCTATGTGTCCCTATAGTTCCCTATGGACCCTATAGTCCCCTATGTGTCCCTATGGACCCTATGGTCCCTATAGTTCCCTATGTGTCCCTATAGTTCCCTATGGACCCTATAGTTCCCTATGTGTCCCTATAGTTCCCTATGGACCCTCTAGTTCCCTATGGACCCTCTAGTTCCCTATGTGTCCCTATAGTTCCCTATGGACCCTATAGTTCCCTATGGACCCTATAGCTCCCTATGGACCCTATGGTCCCTATAGTTCCCTATGGTCCCTATAGTTCCCTATGGACCCTCTAGTTCCCTATGGACCCTCTAGTTCCCTATGTGTCCCTATGGACCCTATGTGTCCCTATGGTCCCTATAGTTCCCTATGGACCCTATAGTTCCCTATGTGTCCCTATGGTTCCCTATGGACCCTATAGTTCCCTATGTGTCCCTATAGTTCCCTATGGACCCTATAGTTCCCTATGGACCCTATAGTTCCCTATGTGTCCCTATGGACCCTATGGTCCCTATAGTTCCCTATGGACCCTATAGTCCCCTCCGTGTCCCTATGTGCCCCTATGGACCCTCTGGTCCCTATGGACCCTATGTGTCCCTATGGTTCCCTATGGACCCTATAGTCCCCTCCGTGTCCCTATGGACCCTATGGTTCCTATGGACCCTATAGTTCCCTATGTGTCCCTATAGTTCCCTATGGACCCTATGGTTCCTATGGACCCTATAGTTCCCTATGTGTCCCTATAGTTCCCTATGGTTCCTATGGACCCTATAGTCCCCTATATGTCCCTATAGTTCCCTATGTGTCCCTATAGTTCCCTATGGTTCCTATGGACCCTATAGTTCCCTATGTGTCCCTATAGTTCCCTATGTGTCCCTATAGTTCCCAATGGACCCTATGATTCCCTATGGACCCTATGGTTCCCTATAGTTCCCTATGAACCCTATAGTTCCCTATTTGTCCCTATAGTTCCCTATGTGTCCTTATAGTTCCCTATGAACCCTATAGTTCCCTATGGACCCTATAGTTCCCTATGGGTCCCTATGGACCCTATAGTCCCCTCCGTGTCCACATGTATCCCTATTTACCCTATAGTTCCCTATGGACCCTATAGTTCCCTATGTGTCCCTATGGACTCTATGTGTCCCTATCTATCCCTATGTGTCCCTATGGTCCCTATAGTTCCCTATGGACCCTATAGTTCCCTATGTGTCCCTATGGACCCTATAGTTCCCTATGTGTCCCTATGGTTCCCTATGGACCCTATAGTTCCCTATGGACCCTATAGTTCCCTATGTGTCCCTATGGACCGTATGTGTCCCTATCTATCCCTATGTGTCCCTATGGTCCCTATAGTTCCCTATGGACCCTATAGTCCCCTCTGTGTCCCTATGGACCCTATAGTTCCTTATGGTTCCCTATAGACCCTATAGTTCCCTATGGATCCTATGGTTCCCTATGGTCCCTATGGACCCTATGGTTCCCTGTGTGTCCCTATCTATCCCTATGTGTCCCTATGGACCCTATGTGTCCCTATGGACCCTATAGTCCCTTTGTGTCCCTATCTATCCCTATTTATCCCTATGTGTCCCTATGGTTCCCAATGGATCCTATGGTCCCTATAGTTCCCTATGGACCCTATAGTTCCCAATGTGTCCCTATGGACCCTAGGTGTCCCTATCTGTGCCTATGTGTCCCTATGGTCCCTATAGTTCCCTATGGACCCTATAGTTCCCTATAGTTCCCTATGGACCCTATAGTTCCCTATGTGTCCCTATGGACCCTATGGTTCCCTATGTGTCCCTATGGACCCTATGTGTCCCTATCTATCCCTATGTGTCCCTATAGTTCCCTATGGACCCTCTAGTTCCCTATGGATCCCTATGGTCCCTATGGACCCTATAGTTCCCTATGATCCCCAATGGACCCTATAGTTCCCTATGTATCGCTATGGACCCTATAGTTCCCTATGTATCGCTATGGACCCTATAGTTCCCTATGTGTCCCTATAGTTCCCTATGGACCCTATAGTTCCCGATGTGTCTGTATGGACCCTATGGTTCCCTATGTGTCCCTATGGACCCTATGTGTCCCTATCTATCCCTATGTGTCCCTATGGACCCTATGGTCCCCATGGTTCCCTATGTGTCTCTATGGACCCTATGGTTTCCTATGTGTCCCTATAGTTCCCTATGTGACCCTATAGTTCCCTATGGACCCTATAGTTCTGTATGTGTCCCTATGGACCCTATAGTTCCCTATGGATCCCTATAGTTCCCTATGGACCCTATAGTTCCCTATGGACCCTATAGTTCCCTATGTGTCCCTATGGTTCCCTATGGACCCTATAGTTCCCTATGTGTTCCTATAGTTCCCTATGGACCCTATAGTTCCCTATGGGTCCCTATGGACCCTATGGTCCCTATAGTTCCCTATGGACCCTAGAGTTCCCTTCATGTCCCTATGTGTCTCTATGGACCCGATGGTCCCTATGTGTTCCTATAGTTCCCTATGGACCCTATAGTCCCCTCCGTGTCCCTATGTGCCCCTATGGACCCTCTGGTCCCTATGGACCCTATGTGTCCCTATAGTTCCCTATGGACCCTATAGTTCCCTATGTGTCCCTATAGTTCCCTATGAACCCTATAGTTCCCTATGGACCCTATAGTTCCCTATGGGTCCCTATGGACCCTATAGTCCCCTCCGTGTCCACATGTGTCCCTATGGACCCTATAGTTCCCTATGTATCCCTATACTTCCCTATGTGTCCCTATAGTTCCCTATGGACCCTATAGTTCCCTATGTGTCCCTATAGTTCCCTATGGACCCTATAGTTCCCTATGTGTCCCTATGGACCCCATGGTTCCCTATGTGTCCCTATGGACCCTATGTGTCCCTATCTATCCCTATGTGTCCCTATAGTTCCCTATGGACCCTATAGTTCCCTATGTGTCCCTATGGACCCTATGGTTCCCTATGTGTCCCTATGGACCCTATAGTTCCCTATGGACCCTATAGTTCCCTATGTGTCCCTATGGTTCCCTATGGACCCTATAGTTCCCTATGGACCCTATAGTTCCCTATGGACCCAACGTGTCTCCATGTATCTCTATGTGTCTGCGCTGCCCGCTGTCCCGTGCTTGCTCACGGTTCGGTTCGTGGCACTTCCGGGTTCGGGTTACTTCCGCTTCTTAGCACTTCCTGGTTCGGGGTACTTCCGCTTCTCGTACTTCCGGTTCTCGTACTTCCGGTCCCGAGCGTTTCCGCTTCCTGTCCGCCATGTTGCCCCTCAGTACGCGTGTTACGCCATCGGCCGCGACGTTCAGGCCATGAAGGCGGTGGTGGGGGAGGAGGCGCTGACGGCGGACGATCGGCTGCACCTCGACTTCCTGCAGCGCTTCGAGCAGCGCTTCATCGCGCAGGGTGCGAACATGGCGGCGCCGGGTGGGGCCCATAGCAACAGCCAGCCTATGGTCTCCATAGCAACAGCCATCCCATAGCAACAGCCATCCCTACAGACCCCATAGCAACAGCCATCCCTATGGTCTCCATAGCAACAGCCATCCCTATGGTCTCCATAGCAACAGACATCCCTATGGTCTCCATAGCAACAGCCATCCCTATGGTCTCCATAGCAACAGCCATCCCATAGCAACAGCCATCCTATGGGCTCCATAGCAACAGCCACCCCATAGCAACAGCCATCCCTATGGTCTCCATAGCAACAGCCATCCCATAGCAACAGCCACCCTATGGTCCCCACAGCAACTATGCTGCGACAGCCATCCCTATGTTCTCCATAGCAACAGCCATCCCATAGCAACAGACACCCCTATGGTCTCCATAGCAACAGACATCCCTATGGGTTCCATAGCAACAGCCATCCCATAGCAACAGCCACCCTATGGTCTCCATGGCAACAGCCATCCCTATGGTCTCCATAGCAACAGCGATCCCATAGCAACAGCCATCCCTATGGGCCCCATAGCAACAGCCATCCCTATAGGCCCCATAGCAACAGCCATCCCTATGGTCTCCATGGCAACAGCCATCCCATAGCAACAGCCATCCCTATGGTCTCCATAGCAACAGCCATCCCATAGCAACAGCCACCCTATGGTCCCCATTCACCCCCATTCACCCCCATTCACCCCCATTTACCCCCATTACCCCCATTCACCCCATTACCCCCATTTACCCCCATTTAACCCCATTCACCCCCATTCACCCCCATTCACCCCATTACCCCCATTCACCCCCATTTCCCCCCATTCACCCCCCATTACCCCCATTCACCCCTATACCCCCATTCACCCCTATACCCCCCTACCCCCCCCCATTCACCCCCATCCCCCCTTTCACCCCCATCCCCTCATTCACCCCCCATTTACCCCCTTACCCCATTCACCCCCCATTCCCCCATTACCCCCATTGACCCCATTACCCCCCATCCCCCCCCTTACCCCCATTCACTCCCATTGACCCCCATTGACCCCCATTCGCCCCCTTACCCCCATTGACCCCCATTCACCCCCATTACCCCCCATTCACCCCTATATCGCCCCATTACCCCCCTTACCCCCATTCACCCCATTACCCCCATTACCCCCATTCACCCCCCATCCCCCCATTCACCCCTATATCCCCCCATTACCCCCCTTACCCCCATTCACCCCCATTCCCCCATTGACCCCCATTGACCCCCATTACCCCCATTTACCCCATTTACCCCCATTCACCCCCATCCCCCCATTGACCCCCATTTCCCCCCATTAACCCACCTTACCCCCATCCCCCCTTACCCCCATTGACCCCCATTCACCCCATTCACCCCCATTCACCCCCATTGACCCCCATTTACCCCCATTTATCCCCATTTACCCCCATCCCCCATTACCCCCATTACCCCCATTACCCCCATTACCCCCATTCACCCCATTACCCCCATTCACCCCATTCACCCCCATCCCCCCATTCACCCCCATTACCCCCATTACCCCCATTCACCCCATTCACCCCCATCCCCCCATTCACCCCCATTACCCCCATTGACCCCCATTACCCCCATTCACCCCCATCCCCCCATTCACCCCCCATTACCCCCATTCACCCCCATTCACCCCCATTACCCCCATTACCCCCATTACCCCCATTCACCCCTATACCCCTATATCCCCCCATTACCCCCATTGACCCCATTACCCCCATTCACCCCCATTACCCCCATTCACCCCCATTCACCCCCCTTACCCCCATTCCATTTACCCCCATCCCCCCCTTACCCCCATTGACCCCATTACCCCCATTACCCCCCATTCACCCCCATCTCCCCATTCACCCCCATTACCCCCATTCACTGCTATCTCCCCCCATCCCCCCATTTACCCCCATCCCCCCATTTCTCCCCATTCACACCCATTCACCCCCATTCACCCCCATTCACCCCATTACCCCCCATTGACCCCTATACCCCCATTCACCCCATTGACCCCATGTACCCCATTACCCCCAGGCCCCTATGAGCGCCGTTCCATCTGGGACTCTCTATCTCTGGGCTGGCAGCTGCTGCGTATTTTCCCACGGCGTCTATTGAAGAGGATCCCGGAACCGGTGATGGAGCAGTTCTACCCCAGGGATGGGGATGGGACACAGCTCTGAGACCCCATAATGGATATATACAGCTATAAGAGACCCCATAGTGAACATATACAGCTATAAGAGACCCCATAATGGATATACAGCTATAGGATACCCCATAATGGATATATACAGCTATGTAATACGCCATAATGAATATATACAGCTCTGAGATATCCCATAATGAATATATGATGGAGCAGTTCTACCCCAGGGATGGGGACGGGACACAGCTCTGAGAGCCCATAATGGATATAGAGCTATGAGACACCCTATAATGGATATATACAGCTCTGAGATACCCCATATTGAATATATACAGCTATGAGATACCCCATAATGAATATATGATGGAGCAGTTCTACCCCAGTGATGGGGACGGGACACAGCTCTGAGACTCCATAAGGAACATATACAGCTATGAGAGACCCCATAGTGAATATATACAGCTATAAGAGACCCCATAATGAATATATACAGCTATGAGATACCCCATAATGAATATATGATGGAGCAGTTCTACCCCAGGGACGGGGATGGGACACAGCTCTGAGACCCCATAATGGATATAGAGCTATGGGATACCCCATAATACCCCCATAATGGATATACAGCTATGTAATACCCCATAATGAACATATACAGCTCTGAGATACCCCATAATAAATATATGATGGAGCAGTTCTACCCCAGGGACGGGGACGGGACCCAGCTCTGAGACCCCATAAGGAACATACAGCTATAGGATACCCCATAATGGATGTATACAGCTATGTAATACACCATAATGAATATATACAGCTATGAGATATCCCATAATGGATATATGATGGAGCAGTTCTACCCCAGGGATGGGGATGGGACACAGCTCTGAGACCCCATAATGGATATACAGCTATGGGATCCCATAATGGATATATACAGCTATGAGATACCCCATAATGAGTATATGATGGAGCAGTTCTACCCCAGGGACGGGGATGGGACCCAGCTCTGAGACCCCATAATGAACATATACAGCTATGGGATCCCATAATGAATATATGCAGCTCTGAGATACCCCATAATGAACATATACAGCTCTGAGAGTCCATTAGTGATGGAGCAGTTCTACCCCAGGGACGGGGACGGGACACAGCTCTGAGACCCCATAATGGATATAGACCTATGGGATCCCATAATGGATATATACAGCTATGAGATCCCATAATGAACATATACAGCTCTGAGACCCCATAAGGAACATATACAGCTATGTAATACCCTCATAATGGATATATACAGCTATAAGAGACCCCATAAGGAACATATACAGCTATGTAATACCCCCATAATGGATGTATACAGCTATGAGATCCCATAATGAATATATACAGCTCTGAGATACCCCATAATGAATATATGATGGAGCAGTTCTACCCCAGGGACGGGGACGGGACACAGCTCTGAGACCCCATAAGGAACATATACAGCTATGAGAGACCCCATAGTGAATATATACAGCTATAAGAGACCCCATAATGAACATATACAGCTCTGAGATATCCCATAATGAATATATGATGGAGCAGTTCTACCCCAGGGACGGGGACGGGACACAGCTCTGAGAGCCCATAAGGAACATACACAGCTCTGAGACCCCATAAGGAACATACAGTTAAGAGAGATCCCATAATGAACATACAGCTATAAGAGACCCCATAATGGATATATACAGCTATGTAATACCCCATAATGGACATATACAGCTATGAGATATCCCATAATGAATATATGATGGAGCAGTTCTACCCCAGGGATGGGGATGGGACACAGCTATGAGACCCCCATAAGGAACATACAGCTATGGAATACCCCAATAATGAATATATACAGCTATGAGATACCCCATAATGGATATATACAGCTATGAGATACCCCATAATGAATATATACAGCTCTGAGATATCCCATAATAAATATATGATGGAGCAGTTCTACCCCAGGGACGGGGACGGGACACAGCTCTGAGAGCCCATAATGGATATAGAGCTATGGGATCCCATAATGGATATAGAGCTATGGGATCCCATAATGGATATAGAGCTATGGGATCCCATAATGGATATAGAGCTATGGGATCCCATAATGGATATAGAGCTATGGGATCCCATAATGGATATAGAGCTATGGGATCCCATAATGGATATAGAGCTATGGGATCCCATAATGGATATAGAGCTATGGGATATCCCATAATGAATATATACAGCTATGTGATATCCCATAATGAATATATACAGCTATGAGATATCCCATAATGAATATATGATGGAGCAGTTCTACCCCAGGGACGGGGATGGGACACAGCTCTGAGACCCCATAAGGAACATATACAGCTATGAGAGACCCCATAAGGAACATATACAGCTCTGAGATCCCATAATGAATATATACAGCTCTGAGACCCCATAAGGAACATATACAGCTATGTAATACCCTCATAATGGATATATACAGCTATAAGAGACCCCATAAGGAACATATACAGCTATGTAATACCCCCATAATGGATGTATGCAGCTCTGAGACCCCATAAGGAACATATACAGCTATGTGATACCCCCATAAAGAACATACAGCTCTGAGATATCCCATAATGAATATATGATGGAGCAGTTCTACCCCAGGGATGGGGACGGGACCCAGCTCTGAGAGCCCATAATGAATATACAGCTATGGGATCCCATAGTGAATATATACAGCTCTGAGATCCCATAATGGATGTATACAGCTATGAGATACCCCATAATACCCCCATAATGGATATATACAGCTATGTAATACGCCATAATGGATATACAGCTCTGAGATACCCCATAATGAATATATGATGGAGCAGTTCTACCCCAGGGACGGGGATGGGACCCAGCTCTGAGACCCCATAAGGAACATATACAGCTATAAGAGACCCCATAAGGAACATATACAGCTATGAGATCCCATAATGGATATATACAGCTATAAGAGACCCCATAAGGAACATATACAGCTATGTAATACCCCCATAATGAATATATACAGCTATGAGATACCCCATAATGGATGTATGCAGCTATAAGAGACCCCATAATGATTATATACAGCTA
>NW_027315601.1:0-27471 GCF_039878825.1 Excalfactoria chinensis
TGGTTTTGGGGGTCTGGGGGTGTTTATTGAGGGTTTAGAGGGGGAACTGGGGGGTTTAAGGGGGGTTTAGAGTATCTGGGGGTGTTTATTGAGTGTTTAAATGGGAAAATTGGGGGGGTCTGAGGGGGGCTATGGGGGGCTTTGGAGGGTTTTGGGGGTCTGGGGGTGTATATTGAGGGTTTAATGGGGGACTGGGCAGTTTAAGGGGGGTTTTTGGGGGTCTGGGGGTGTTTATTGAGGGTTTAAAGGGGGGATTTGGGGGTCTGAGAGGGGTTTTGGGGTCTTTGGAGGGTTGAAAGGGGGTCTGGGGGTGTATATTGAGGGTTTAATGGGGGGATATGGAAGGTTTGAGGGGGGGTTTTGGGATCTGGGGGTGTATATTGAGGGTTTAAAGGGGGGATTTGGGGGGTCTGATGGGGGTTATGGGGGGCTTTGGAGGGTTTTGGGGGTCTGGGGGTGTTTAAAGGGGGGATTTGGGGGATTTGGAGGGGTTTTGGGGGTCTGGGGGTGTTTATTGAGGGTTACGAGGGGGGATTGGGGGGTTTGAGGGGTTTTGGGGGTCTGGGGGGTGTATATTGAGGGTTTAATAGGGGGGATATGGGAAGTTTGAGGGGGTTTTGGGGGTCTGGGGTGTATATTGAGGATATAAGGGGGGATTTGGGGGATTTGTAGGGTTTGGGGGGTCTGTAGGGGTTTATTGAGGGTTGAAAGTGGGGGATTTGGGGGGCGTGAGTGGGGATTTGGGGGTCTGGAGGTGTATATTGATGGTTTTAAAGGGGGGATTTGGGGGGTTTGAGGGGGGTTATGGGGGGCTTTGGAGGGTTTAAAGGGGGTCTGGGGTGTATATTGAGGTTTCAAAGGGGGGATTTGGGGGGTATGAGTGGGGTTTTGGGGGTCTGGGGGTGTTTATTGAGGGTTAAGAGGGGGGATTGGGGGGTTTGAGGGGGTTTTGGGGGTCTGGGGGTGTATATTGAGGATATAAGGGGGGATTTGGGGGGATTTGTAGGGTTTTGGGGTCTGTGGGGGCTTATTGAGGGTTGAAAGGGGGGGATTTGGGGGGTCTGAGTGGGGATTTGGGGTCTGGAGGTGTATATTGATGGTTTTAAAGGGGGATTTGGGGGGTTTGAGGGGGGTTATGGGGGGCTTTGGAGGGTTTGGGGGGTCTGGGGGTGTAATATTGAGGGTTTAATAGGGGAGATATGGGAGGTTTGGGGGGGTTTGGGGATCTGGGGGTGTATATTGAGTGTTTAAAGGGGGGATTTGGGGTGTTTAAAGGGGGATTTGGTGGGATTTGGAGGATTTTTTGGGGTCTGGGGGTGTATATTGAGGGTTTAAAGGGGGGAATATGAGGGGGTTTTGGGGGCTTTGGAGGGTTTTGGGGGTCTGGGGGTGTATATTGAGAGTTAAGTGGGGGGATTGGGCGTTTGAGGGGGGTTTGGGGGGTCTCGGGGTGTTTATTGAGGGTTAAAAGGGAGGATTTGGGGGCCTGAGTGGGTTTTGGGGTCTTTGGAGGGTTTGGGGGTCTGGGAGGGTTTATGCAGGGTTTTAAATGGGGGATTTGGGGGGATTTGGAGGGTTTTGGGGGTCTCGGGGTGTTTATTGAGGTTTAAAGGGGGGAATAAGGGGGATTTTGAGGGGTTTTGGGGTCTTTGAAGGTTTGGGGGGTTTATTGAGGGTTTAAAGTGGGATATGGGGAGGGTTGGAGGAATTTGGAGGTTTTGGGGGGTCTGGGGTTGTTTATAGAGGGTTAAGGGGGAGAATTGGGGGATTTTGTGGGGATTTGTAGGGTTTGGGGGGTCTGGGGATGTATATTGAGGGTTTAAAGGGGGGAATATGAGGGGGTTTTGGGAGCTTTGGAGGGTTTTGGGGGTCTGGGGGTGTATATTGAGGGTTAAGTGGGGGAATTGGGCATTTGAGGGGGGTTTGGGGGGTCTGGGGGTGTATATTGAGGATATAAGGGGGAGATTTGTGGGGTCTGAGGGGAGTTATGGGGGGCTTTGGAGGGTTTTGGGGTCTGGGGGTGTTTATTGAGGGTTTAAATGGGAGAATTGGTGGGTCTGAGTGGGGTTTGAGGGGTCTGGGGTTGTATATTGAGGGTTTAAAGGGAGGAATTGCGGGATTTGGGGGGATTTTGAGGGTTTGGGGGGGTCTGTGGGGTTTATTGAGGGTTGAAAGGGGGGATTTGGGGTGTTCTGAGGGGATTTGGGGGACTTTGGGGGTATTTGGGATCTCCTGCATAAGGTTCCAATGTGGTGTCACCCGTCACATCTCCATATGGGGAGGGGGGGGGGGGTTGTTCATTGCTCCCCCACCTCCCCCCCCCAAATGGAAGCATCCCCAATGGGATCTCAGTCTGCACACTCATTTATTGCCCAGCAGGGTTTGGAGAGCCCATCCACATCCATAATAGAACTCATATTCAGGATGGAGGAACTTCATCCCACGGCGCCGTGATTCGGATGCATCAAGCCAAGGTACATTGGGGATGTATTGAGGGGGGGGGGGGTTTAGGGGGTCCCATATCCAAGTGTGTGTGTGTCCCCCTCCTTTAGGGGTTCTCTTCGCATGCCCAGGGCTGCCCCTCGCACACCCAGTGCATCTGGCTGCTGCAGGGATAGTCGTACCACATCCCATCCATCCTCACCACTGCACAGTTCTCCCTTTGCCTCCGTTGGGCTCATTCCATTGCCATGAGCTGTGATAGAACCAGAAGGGGGTGGGGGGGGGAGGTGACACACCCCTCTGTGCCTCCCCCATTAACCCTTATCACACCCCCAAAGGCCCCAAACCTTTGCTCTGGGTTTAGGATGGAGCCGTTTGCTCTTTTCCAGGTCCCTTCCAGCTCTTCGTCCCTGATGCCCAGCCAGGAGGAGCTGCTCAGCGTGCTCTGGATGTGAGCCTGGGGGTGGACAAGGTGACAATGCGACACAGAGACCCCCCACCCCATTACAAGGACCCCCAGGGACAATAGGGGACAGCAAATCCCACTGCCAGGTGGATGGGAGGATTAGGGCTGGGTGTAGGATGGTATTGTGGTGCTGGATTAGGGTTAGGTATAGGACAAGGATGGGGTTGTGGTGCTGGATTAGGGTTATAGACATGGATGGGATTGTGGTGCTGGATTAGGGTTAGATATAGGACATGGATGGGATTATAGTGATGGATTAGGGGTAGGTATAGGACATGGATGGGATTGTGGTGCTGGATTAGGATTAGGTATAGGACATGGATGGGATTGTGGTGCTGGATTAGGGTTAGGTATAGGACATGGATGGGATTGTGGTGCTGGATTAGGGTTAGGTATAGGACATGGATGGGATTGTGGTGCTGGATTAGGGTTAGGTATAGGACATGGATGGGATTGTGGTGCTGGATTAGGGTTAGGTATAGGACATGGATGGGATTGTGGTGCTGGATTAGGGTTAGGTATAGGACATGGATGGGATTGTGGTGCTGGATTAGGGTTAGGTATAGGACATGGATGGGATTGTGGTGATGGATTAGGGTAGGGTGTAGGATGGGATTCTGGGCATGGATTAGAGTTGGTTGTAGGATCAGGATGGGATTGTGGTGCTGGATTAGGGTTCGGAATAGGACATGGATGGGATTGTCGGTTATTGATTGTGGTGCTGGATTAGGGTTAGGTATAGGACATGGATGGAATTGTGGTCATGGTTTAGGGTTAGGTATAGACATGGATGGGATTATGGTGATGGATTAGGGTTAGATATAGGACATGGATGGGATTATGGTGCTGGATTAGGGTTAAGTATAGGACACGGATGGGATTGTGGTACTGGATTAGGGTTAGGTATAGGACATGGATGGGGTTATGGTGCTGGATTAGGGTTAGGTATAGGACAAGGATGGGATTGTGGTGATGGATTAGGGTAGGGTGTAGGATGGGATTCTGGGCATGGATTAGAGTTGGTTGTAGGATCAGGATGGGATTGTGGTGCTGGATTAGGGTTCGGAATAGGACATGGATGGGATTGTGTTATTGATTGTGGTGCTGGATTAGGGTTAGGTATAGGACATGGATGGAATTGTGGTCATGGTTTAGGGTTAGGTATAGGACATGGATGGATTATGGTGATGGATTAGGGTTAGATATAGGACATGGATGGGATTATGGTGCTGGATTAGGGTTAAGTATAGGACACGGATGGGATTGTGGTGCTGGATTAGGGTTAGGTATAGACATGGATGGGATTGTGGGCTGGATTAGTGGTTAGGTATAGACATGGATGGGATTGTGGTGCTGGATTAGGGCTGGCCTTTTGTGTAGGATTCGGGCAGTGTTTGGGGTCACCTTCTCTTTGGGGCCGTCCACCTCCAATAGCTGCGCCCCATGGGCTGAGCAGGAGCCCCGTGCACCATCCAAGTGTTGGCCTTTTTGGAGTAGAAATAACATGATCCCCCAAAATAAATCCAACCTTGGGGCAAATGGGGCAACCTGGGGAGGGAACACAACGGGGTTAACCCCAAATAGAGCCCTGAGACCCCATCAGATGGGGACAGCCTGTCTGCTAGTGGGATTTGGGGCTAGATTAGGACTAGGTTTAGTCCTATAAGGTTATAGGAACCCTATTTAGGGTTCTACTGGACTTCAGCCCCATTGGGGTTTGGGTTGAGTCCTGTGTAGCTGGGGGCTGCAGTGGGGGTTTAGGGTTGGAGTTTGGGGTTGAATTAGGGTAAGATGAAGCCCCGTATCTTTAGCATTGTGACTGGATTGAGGTCAGTGCCCTGCTGGGGTTTATTTAGGGTTAGGGCTGCACCGCTGTTAGAGCTGAGTTAGGATGAGTGTCAGTCGTATATATTTAGGATTAGGGCTGGGTTAGGTTTATTGGGGTCTGGGCTGGATTGGGGTTGGAGCTTAAGATGTGTCTAATTAAGGTTAAGGCTGAGTTTAGGGTCGAGTTAAATCATTTAGGGTTAGGTCTGGGTTAGGGTTTAGGGTTAGAAGGGGTAGGGTCAGGCTGAGGGGCCAAGTTTGGGGTTGGGTTGAGTTTGGGGCAGTTTGGGGTCAGGCTGAAGGGCTGACTTTGGGGTCAGGCTGAGTCTGGGGCAGTTTGGGATCAGTCTGAGTTTGGGGTCAGCCTGAGTTTAGGTCATTATAGGGTCCATCCCATCCCTATCTCCCCTATCAGTGCTGTCATTATAGGCTCCATCCCATCCCTATCTCCCCTATCAGTGCTGTCATTATGGTCCCCATCCCATCCCTATCTCCCCTATCAGTGCTGTCATTATAGGCTCCATCCCATCCCTATCTCCCCCATCAGTGCTGTCATTATGGGATCCATCCCATCCCTATCTCCCCCATCAGTGCAGTCATTATAGGCTCCATCCCATCCCTATCTCCCCTATCAGTGCTGTCACTATAGGCTCCATCCCATCCCTATCTCCCCTATCAGTGCAGTCATTATAGGGTCCATCCCATCCCTATCTCCCCTATCAGTGCTGTCACTATAGGCTCCATCCCATCCCTATCTCCCCCATCAGTGCTGTCATTATGGGATCCATCCCATCTCTATCTCCCCTATCAGTGCTGTCATTATGGGCTCCATCCCATCCCTATCTCCCCTATCAGTGCTGTCATTATAGGCTCCATCCCATCCCTATCTCCCCTATCAGTGCTGTCACTATAGGGTCCATCCCATCCCTATCTCCCCTATCAGTGCTGTCATTATGGTCCCCATCCCATCCCTATCTCCCCTGTCAGTGCTGTCACTATAGGCTCCATCCCATCCCTATCTCCCCTATCAGTGCTGTCACTATGGGCTCCATCCCATCCCTATCTCCCCTCTCAGTCCCATCACTATGGTCCCCATCCCAGCCCTATACGAGCCCATCCCATACACGACCGTGCGCAGAGCTCCTCCTGGCTGCCATACACCACCCAGCGGCTCCACTCTCGATCCCCGACGTAGAGCATCACCGTCTGCTTGACGTTATTGCCGTAATTAAAGTACAGCTTCTTCCCGGCCAGCCCCAGCAGCCCTCCGGCCCCGCATTCCCATCCCTGCAGCTTCCCGTCCTCCCTGCAGGGCTGCAGCATCACCGAGGACAGATTTAACCCCGCCGATGCCGTGACGCAGCTCCTCCTCTCGGCGTTCCATAAGCGTTGCCCTGGGAGCCATTGGAAACGTTGCGCCGCCTTTTGGGGTCTGCAGGTGGTCGCGGTCAGCTGTTGCCCCCGGGCTTCGACGCACATGTTGTGGGCTTTGTTGTAGAGCAGGAAGGAACGGGAGGCTAAAGGGAAAAGGGGGGGGTGAAACCGGAGTGGGATGATGGGGGGGAGTTGGGATGTTTTTTTTGGGGGGGGGGATGGGGGGAAGCGCACCCATGTTGGAGTTGGGTTGTGGCTTCTCTGCTTCATCCAGGGCTGTGCTCAGTGCTGTGACTGGGTAGAGAAAGGGGTACCCTAAAAGCAAGGGGGGGGGAAAGAGGGACCTCCCCCTCCCAGCTGCATCATAAACTAAAGTGGGGGAGACCCCATGGAACCCCCCCCCCCCCCCCGGACATCCCTCCCCATCACCCCAACTGCACCCCCAACATCATAACCTAAAGTGGGGGAGACCCCATAGAACACCCCCCCCCCATCACCCCTAAATGCACCCCCAGCATCCTAAAGTGGGGGAGACCCCATGGAACCCCCCCTCAAAGCCCCCTCCCCATCACCCCAACTGCACCCCCGTCATCCTAAAGTGAGATAGACCCCATAGAACCCCCCCCCCAACACCACCCCCTAAAGTAGGGGAGCCCCTAAAGTGGGATAGACCCCTATGGAGACCCCCCCCCCAACCGTATTTATTAAGGGGGAGGGGGGCCCTCAGCACCCCAACCCTGCCCCATTGTTGCCCCCCAAAGTAGGGGAGCCTCTATGGGGACCCACAGTACCCAAACCCTGTCCCAGCATCACCCCATAGGGCTGGAGAACCCCCACAGAAGCCTCCCCCCCCCATCTCCCCCACTACCCCATCACCTTTACTCGACCCCAACAGCCCCTATAGCCCCATGGAGACCTCCCAGGACCCCAATTGTGCCCCCAGCATTGGATCAACATCCCCTAAAGTGAGGGTACCCCTATGGAGATCCCCCCCAGTATCATATCCCACTATTGGGGAGCCCCCAAAGGAACCCCCCCCCCAGCACCTTAACTCTACCCCAAGTCATTCCCTGACCCCACTGTTGTGCCCCACAGACCCCATACTCACTCTGCCTTGTCCCAAAGGATAAGAGGAACACATTGAGCAGCACCGAGACCCCCAAGACCACGGCGCCCACCGTCACCAACCTGTCCTGGGGGCAGCTCTGCCTCCCTGGGGACACTGCGGGAGGTGACAATGGGTCCCCAATGGAGAGGTAGGACCCCAAGTTTGGTTGCCTTGTCCTTATGGGACCCCCCCCCACACACACACACACCATACCTGGGGGGGGGTCAGGTGGCTGCTTCTGGGTGATGGGGGGGTCCAGAGGCTCATAGGGGTTCTCCTCCATAGGGTACAGGTCACTGCAGGCTGTAGAGGGGACAACACTTATGGGGGGGAATCCCCTCTTCCTCCCCCCCCCCCCCCCCAAAAACCCCTAGCACCATAATGAGGTGTTCCCCACCAGGTTGGGACCCCCCCCCACACACCCCTATTGGGCACTGGAGGTGGAACAATCTGCCCCATGGGGTCTTCTATGGGCACTGGGGGGGGGTCTCTGGTGCCCCCCCCCAATGATGACACTGTGTTGAGGACCCCTCATTGGGCACAGGTGGGCACCGGGGGGATGGAAATGGGGGGAGGGAGGACCCACAGTCCCCCTACCCCTCCCCCCATCTTAGTAACCCCCTCCCCCACACACCTTTGTAACCCCCTCCCTCCCCCCACTACCTTAGTAACCCCCTCCCCCCCCCCCACCTTAGTAGCCCCCTCCCCCCCCCCACCTTAGTAACCCCCCCCCTTTGGTGTTGCCCCCTACCTTTATCCCCACAGGGTCCTGTCCCCCATTCCTTCCCAGCCTCTATGTTGCCATACATTGTCCCCAATGAGCTGTCCCTATGTCTGTCCTCGTTGATAAAGGGGGAGGGGGGGGGGGGGGGGACAGGATGTGTCCCCCCATAGGATGGGCTTTAAAGGGCCCCCCCTGCACCCCCCCCCTCCAAGGATGGGCTGATGGGTGCTGGAGGCTGCACCCATGAGTGCAGGGTGATATGGGGAGAGGAAGGAGTTTAGGGTGAATGGGGGGGGGACACCCATATTGGTATCCATAGGGGGGACACCCATATTGGTTTCCATAGGGGAATCCATAGGATATCTCCCCCCTCCCCCTCCTCCCACCGTGCCCAGGCTGTGTCCCCATTGGCCACTGCATCCCCCCCAGCACCCACAGTGCAGCTGGGGGTCCCAGGGTGACAGAAGGGGGGTCCTTGGTGGTGGGATATGGGGGTAATGGGGGAGGGGGGCAGGACACCCTGCTGGGCTGTGCAGGAAGAGCTGGGTGCTATCAGCATCCGGCAGCCTCGGCCACAGCACCCGGCTATGGGGGCACCGCAGTGGGGGTGGGGGGTGATGGGTGTCCTAAGGGGTGATGGGTGTCATGTAGGGCGATGGGTGTCATGTAGGGTGATGGGTGTCATGTAGGGTGATGGGTGTCATGTAGGGTGATGGGTGTCCTATGGGGTGATGGGTGTCATGTAGGGCGATGGGTGTCATGTAGGGTGATGGGTGTCATGTAGGGTGATGGGTGTCCTGTGGGGTGATGGGTGTCCTATGGGGTGATGGGTGTCATGTAGGGCGATGGGTGTCATGTAGGGTGATGGGTGTCATGTAGGGCAATGTGTGTCATGTGGGGTGATGGGTGTCCTGTGGGGCGATGGGTGTCATGTAGGGCGATGGGTGTCAGGTAGGGTGATGGGCGTCCTATGGGGTGATGGGTGTCATGTAGGGTGATGGGTGTCATGTGGGGTGATGGGTGTCCAATGGGGCGATGGGTGTCTTGTGGCTGCTCTGTGTCCCATAGTGATGCTGGCTGCTGCCCTATAGTGGTGCCAGCTTTCCCATATTGGTGCTAGCAGTCCCATGGCACTGGTGGCTGTCCCATAGTGGTGCTGGCTGCCCTATAGCAGTGCCAGTTGTCCCATAGTGGTGCCAGCTGTCCCATAGTGATGCTGGCTGCCCTATAGTGGTGCCAGCTGTCCTATATTGGTGCCAGCTGTCCCATAGTGGTGCTGGCTGCCCTATAGTGGTGCCAGCTTTCCCATATTGGTGCTGGCTGCCCTATAGGGCTGCCAGCTGTTCCATAGTGCTGTCAGCTGTCCCATAATAGTGGTGGCTGCCCTATAGTGGTGCCAGCTGTCCTATATTGGTGGCAGCTGTCTCATAGTGGTGCCAGCTGTCCTATAGTAGTAGTGGCTGTCCCATAGTGGTTCCAGCTGTCCCCCATGTCACCAATCCCCCTCCCCCCCCCTCCCTCCTTTCCTCTCTGGACAAACAAGGCCGGGTTCGTTTTTAAATAACAATATAATTAAAAACCAAAACAACCAAACGAACCAATATTATACAGCAGTTGGTTCCTCCCCACCACCAACCAGGTCGGCCCTATAGTAACCAGACCAGTCCTCGGAAGGTGGGAGGGATGGATTTGGGCCAGTGCAACAGTATAGGATGAAGGGGAAAAAAGGAGGGTCCCTGGAGCCCCCCCACCCCACCCTGTGTCCCCATCACTTGGGGACAACGATGGGGACAGTCCTGGGTGAGGTGGGAGCTGAGCCCTGGTTGGGGAAGCAGCCATAAAGAAGGGTTGGGGGGAGCCCCGGGGTGCGGAGGTAGTGCTGGGGGCTGCTGGGGTCCTGCAGTGCCTTCCAGGTTCAGGTTGGGGACGCAGAAGAGGGTTGAGTTGAGCTGAGACGCTGCCGTAGGGTCTGCTCTTCCTCCTGGGGGAGAGAGGGGGCGTTCTGGGTTGGGGATAGTAGGATAAGGATACTGGAATTGGGGTTCTGGAATGGGAGTAAGGATGGTAGGATGGGGACATCGGGATGGGGTCATTGGGATGGGGACACTGGGATGGGGTCATTGGGATGAGGACATTGGAATGGAGTCATTGGGATGGGAACATTGGGATGGGGGCACTGGGATGGGGACTTTGGGATGGGGACACTGGGATGGGGGCACTGGGATGGGGGCACTGGGATGGGGACATTGGGATGGGGACATTGGGATGAGGACATTAGGATGGGGACATTGGGATGGGGACTTTGGGATGGGGACATTGGGATGGGGGCACTAGGATGGGGACATTGGGATGGGGACATCGGGATGGGGTAATTGGGATGGGTACTCTGGGATGGGGTCATTGGGATGGGGACACTGGGATGGAGACACCGGGATGGGGACATTGGGATGAGGACACTGGGATGGGGACTTTGGGATGGGGACATTGGGATGGGAACACTGGGATGGGAACATTGGGATGGGGACACCGGGATGAGGACACTGGGATGAGGACATTGGGATGGGGTCATCGGGATGGGGACACTGGGATGGGGACATCGGGATGGGGTCATTGGGATGGGGTCATTGGGATGGGGACATCAAGATGGGTACACTGGAGCACGGATACCAAGATGGGGATGTGAGGACATATTAAAGACAGGGAATCTGGGATGGGGATGCCAGGATGGGGACACCAGGATGGTGGCACTGGGATGGGGGACATGAGGATGGCGATTCTGGGATGGGGAACCCCCAGGACACCCCATTTCAGTGATTCCCCACAACCCGGGGACAGGAATTACCCCATGAACCCCCATGTATGGGGTAAGGGTCACCATTAGGAGCCCTAAACCTGGGGTCACCCCATTTAGGAGGGTCTCTGTGGCCATGGACACTCACAGCCTCTGTCACGCTGGTTCCGGGCCATTCAGTTGGGGCGAAGGCTTCTTCCTCACCCCGTGACAGCTCCGGCCCTTCGTCCTCATACTCAGTGAGGTAGTCAGACTCCTCTAAGGGGAACAGGAGGGAGGGGGAAATAGAAGAGGGTTTTAGGGTCTTGATACAGCCCCCAGCCTCACCCTATGAGATGGGTGCTCACCGTCGGCGTATCCATCTGATGGGTAGGGTTTGGCGGGCTCAATACGGGAGATGATCTCTGCCAGGTCTGTGAAACCAGCGCTGGGGTACGTGAGCACCTATTGGGGTTTAAAGGGGGGGAACATGGGAACGGGGGTCTGTGAGATTGAACCCCTAAATGGGAGACGGGGTGAGGATGGGGGACGTGAGATGGGTGATGGGGTGGAAGGGGGCGAAGAGGGACAAGAGTTGTTCAGGGGTGACAAGGGAGGGGATAAATGGAAGAAGGAAGGGATGAGATGGAGAGGAGTGGTGTGGCCCAAGGGGGGTAAGGGGATGGGTGCCCTGGGGCGGGTCCCCATGCAGCCCCTTGTTGCCTACAGACCTTATTGCCACCCTACTCACGTCCATGCGTTTGCTCTCATAGAAGTCGGCCGAGCGTCGGTCCTTCACCATGTTCTCAATGATGTCACCCCGACTCCAGCCATCAAAGACCACCTTGCCGTGCTGGTAGCCCACATCCTACCATGGGGATGGTGGGGAGAATGGTCACAGCCCATTGGTGGCTTGGATACACCCAACGATGGCTTTGGATGGCTCAAAGGATGGCCCAAGCACTCAGATGATTGGCTGTGGCACCCCAACTCGTGGCAATGACATTCCAACCAACGGTAAAGAGCGCCCGGATTTGCCTGGGGCACCCAATGGTCAGGAAACCTTAAATGATGAGGTGGGGACCATGAAAGGTGACCCAAGCACATCAAATGATGGCCAGGATGCTGCAAATGATGGTCTGGACAAGCCTAGATGATAGTTGAGTCACTACGTTGATAGAGCACACAGATGATGGCTAGGGTACCCAAGTGAAGGCTAAGAGGGGCTGGGGAACACAAAAAATGGCCAGGACACCCCAAATGACAGCCTGGTGCACCTCGTTAATGGCTGGGGCACCCAACCCAATGAGCTGGGCACCATAACTCCTGGGCCCAAACACTAAATGGTGGTTGGGACACCTAACTCATTGCTGGTTGATGAAACATGACGACCAGGACACAGGATTAATGACTTGGGTGCTCAACAAGTGGCCGGGACACCTCAATTCATATCTGGGCACCCCATTAGCAGCCAGGAGCCCCGTTAATGACCAGGACGTCCCCAAGCGATGGCTGAAGAACCCACCAACCAACCCCTGACGTGGGACACCCCATTGATGGTCCAAAGCCACCCCTCCAGCCTCCTCCTCAGCCCCTGACTCACATAGATCTCATCGAACTTGCCGAAATCCATCGTCTTGAAGCGGTCGATGGGGGGACGGATGTACTCACAGTACGAGCTGGACTTCACCACCTCCAACTGCCTCACACACGATACATACGCCAACCTCGACTGGATCTCTGCCATATCCGGCACCTGCAAGGAACGTGGGGTGCTCAGCACCCTCTGCTGGCCCCGTGGGTGTCCCCACCTTCCTTTCCTCCTTCACCTTGACTTTTTCAGCCCATGGGTTGAGGCGTTTCCAGAGCAGCCACCAGCCCGACAAGCTGTCCCCATAGTTGCACAGGTCCGTCTCATCCTGGCTTCCCACGTCGATGGCAATCACCGTCTTGGCACCCATGTTGCGGGCGATGTCAGCTGTGGGGTGGGGAAGGAAGAAGATAGGTGGGCAGCTCCACGGTTCCCCCCCCCATGAGACACCTCAAGAGGAGTAGAAGGGCAAAGGACCATTCCCAACTATGGGCCGGACAGCAAAGTCATGCTGGGACCAGTGAGAGGAGGGGGACAAGCAATGTCCCACAGGTATTGGATCTGAGGGCACAACGTGCTGGTGGGGAGCAGAGCAGCGATGCACTTGTAGGGGTGATGGAAGGATGCAGGCAAGCTGCGGTGTCTGTAAACGTGGAGGAACCCCATGAAGATAATCCGGTGCTGAGGACACCAGGAGATGATTCAAGGTGGATGGGGATGGGTTGAACAGGGAGGAGGATGGAGGTGCCCCATGGGACATGATGGGAGCTGAGGACATCAAGAGGGAGTGGGGAAGAAGCTGGCTTGCATGCGAAGGAGGATGGAGATGTTCCAGAAGAGCACTTGGTGCCAAAGACACCAAGAAACGTCATTCAGGAGCACAAAGGTGACCCAGGAGGGCACCCAGCAGATGACGTAGGACAGAGGGAGGTGGCAAATGGAGGATGGAGATGTCCTGGGGAGGACATGTGGTGTCAAAAACACCATGAGGTGGTGGGCAATGCCACGCATGGCATGAAGGGGATCTGGTGCTGAAGACACCCAAGAGGTGTTCGGAAAATAGATGGCCGTGTCTTGTCACTTGGAGGACACAGATGCCCATAGAGGGCACCCAGTTCTATGGACACCCTGAGATGATGCAGGATGGAGGGAGTTGGCTGGCACATGCAAGAGGATGGAGATGGCCTGGGAAGGCACACGGTGCCAAAGACATCAGGAGAGGAGGATTGAAGTTGGATGGAAGTGGGGAAGGAGTGCGGGAGAGCACCCAGTGCCAAGGACACCAAGTGATGACACAACATGGAGGGGTGTTTTTTGTGCATGAAGGATGATGAGAGGACACCCATCGCTAAGAGAAGATGCAAGATGAAGGGCTGCACCCTGCGTGCCATAAACATGAAGATATCCTTGGAAGCAGAGGCCAACAAGGCCCAGTGCAAGATGGATGGACGCCTTTGGCACAGGAATGAGGATGAAGATGCCCCAAGAGGGCACCCAACACTGAAGACACGAACAGGCAAGTCAAAACTAGATGGGACAGCCCAAATCCAGCCTCAGTGTTGCCTTAAAGAGCATCAGAGCCCCATCCCGTGATGGCTGCATGGTTCCAACCCAACTGCCCGCCACTGAGGCTGGACCCGGTGACCAAAAGCCAACGCAAGATGGATGGATGCCTTTTGTGCAGGAATGAGGATGAAGATGCCCCAAGAGGGCAACCAACACTGAAGAAACCAACGGGCAACTCAAAACCGAGCCGGATAGCCCAAATCCAGCCTCAATGGTAGCTTGAAGAGCACTTAAGCCCCATCCCGTGGTGGCCAATATGGCCCCAACCCAACTGCTCACCACCGGGACCGGACCCGGTGAGGGCGTTGGGATGCTACTTGCCTGGCAGGTTGTTGATGTAACCCCCGTCCATCAGCAAGTTGCCGTCCTTGGGGTCGCAGAGGGGTGGCAGGTACCCAGATAGGGTCATGCTGGCTCGCACGTACCGCCAGAGCGAGCCTGCGCCGGCGGGGAACAAATGCAGTGAGCACGGCTCGCCCTGCGCCTGCCTCAGCCCCCCAGGGGGCTGCCCCTCACCCCTGCCCTTGCCCAGGGATGTCTGCACCCCACGGGGGTCCAGCGGGCACCCATGGGTGGCAGAGGGGCCGTTTGCAAAGCTCCACCTGGAATGGGATACGTGTGATTTGTTTTGGGTTGTGGGGTTTGTTTGTGGTTTGGGGTTTTTTTTTGGAGGGATGGGGGGGTTGTTTTCTTGAGGATAAACAAAAAATAAAACAAAAGAAAGGAGCGTTTCTGAAGGGGAGCCGGAGGCCCCGGAGAGGGAAATGCTGACCTGGGACATTGTTAACATAGCAGCCGTCCACGAGGCAGTGGCTGTCCTTGGGGTCGCAGAGCGGAGGCAGGTAGGGGGTATAGGAGGCACTGGCTCGGATGTAACGCCAAAGACTGCCTGCCAGAGGGAGAGGAACGGTCATGGGCATGGGGGGGGGGGATGGGATGGGATGGGCACAAAGCTTCTTTGTGGGCAGGTAGATGTGATTGCAACACCAGGAGGGAGTCGTGGTAGGGACAGGCTGGGCTGGGGAAGGATTAGGGGTGGTGAGCGGGGATTAGTTGGTGTTAGAGGGTGGGGAGAGAGCCATGCTGCCTACAAGCCACCGCGTTCGCCCCATGGACGGCTCAATGTCCCAGGTGAGCTCTGGCACCAGGCAAGGATGAAGGGCAGCCACTGCATTGTCCCCATCACCACCAGCACACGGTCCCCACCACCATCACCACATGGTTCCCCTCATCATGATGTCCCCATCACCACCACTGCATTGCCCCCATCACTGCCACCGCATGGACCCCACCACCACCATCAGCATCGTGTCCCCATCATGATGTCCCCACCACCGCCACTCTGTTGTCCCCATCATGACGTCCCCATCATGATGTCCCCATCGCCACCACCATCATGACAGCTCCGTCACCACCACCATATTGTCCTCACCATCACGTTCCCTTCACCACCAACCACCCCCGCAGCGTCCCCAACAGGACAGCCCCACACCCCCATGCTGTGAGTGAGGGTTACTGGGGTTAGTGGTGAGCAGAGGTGTTAGAGGAGATGTGCACACTGGGCTGGGTTGCAGCTCTGCATCCCAGTTCTGTCCTTGTCCCCACCTGGGACGTAGGAAATGGCCAGGCTCCGGTATGGAGCTGAGCTTTGCTGGTCACCAGCAGCGGGACACCAGCACTATCTGGGTGACAGTGACAACGTTTTTGGGGTGCCAGTGAGGAGATCTGGTGGTGTCACAGAGCATCCCCTATGCGGGGGGGGGGGGGCTCTTACCATCCGTGTGCACCCGCATGGCTGAGGCCGTGATGTCTGTTGTGACGTTGAAGTAGGGAAGCCAAAGGTCCTGTGGGGGGACAAGAGGAGGTGGGTGACACTGTGAGGACAATGGCGGTACAATGAGGGGGAAGACAGCTTGGGACCCCCACATTGGGGTACAGCCCACCTCGATCTGCTTGTCCTGGAAAACTTTGTTGATGCTGGCGTTGAAGGCTGAGCCCGAAAACATGGAGGTGATGGGGTAGGTGAGGTCCAGGACGGTCGCGAACACCGAATTCATGCACTGGAGGGGGAGGAAGAGGAGGAGGAGGAGGAAGAAGGAAGATTAGAAGGAGGCAGGAGAGGAGGAAGGAAGATGAGGAAGTGGAGGAAAAGGAGAGAAGGAAAGAGGAGGAGAGTAATGGGAGGAAGAGGAGAGGAAGGAGAAGAGGAAAGAGGAGAAGGAGAGGAACGGGAGGAAGAGGAGAAAAGTGGAGAAGGAGGAGAAGGAAGGAAGGAGAAGATAAAGAGGAGGAGGAAGGAGAGCAGGAGGAGCAGGAGGAAGAAGAGGCAAAAGAAGGAGGAAGAAGGAGAAGGAAGGAGAGCAGAAGAAGAAGAAAGGGAAAAAAAAGAAGCGAAAGAGGAAGAAGAAAAAGAGGAAGAAAAAGAAGAAGGAAGTGCTTTAGAAACACCCTGAGTAACCGCAGATGCTGCCCGTGGGGGATGGCACCAACCTTGGCCCACTCGCGTGCCCGCTGCTTGGTGCGCACAGCGCTGCGCTCCTCAGCGTACAGCGCGCCGATGAAGGACCCGATGGAGGTGCCACCAACCATGTCAATGGGGATCCCCGCCTCCTCCATCGCCTTGATCACCCCAATGTGGGAGCAGCCCCTGGGGGAGGAGATGGGGCAAGAAAAAGAAAGAGGGATGAGAGCGGTCACCAGCATCACCGGTCATTCAACCCAACTGGGTTCACCCATCCTCCCATACGGGATCACCCACCCTTCCATAGGGGATTGTCCATCCTCCCATATGGGATCACCCATCTTCCCATACTGGATCAGCCATCCTCCCATATGGGGATCACCCGTCCTCCCACATGGGATCATTCATCCTCCCATACAGGATTGCCCATCCTTCCATACGGGATCACCCATCCTCCCATAGGGGATCGTCCATCATCCCATATGGGATCACCCATAGGGTGCACCCACCTGGCTCCGCCGCCACCCAACACGAGGGCGATGGTGTTGCCAGTGAGCACCCGCGCCAAGCGGGAGAAGTCGCTGTGCCGATCGGCGCTCTTGGCGAACACCTTCTCATACATCTCTCGCTGTGGGGACAGAGAACAACTGGTGGTGATGACAGCAGAGCCATGGGGACACCTGGGTTGGGGACACACCATGGTGACACCTACCAGCTTGGTGGGGCTGCGTCGGGAGAAGACGCGACGCGGACACTTGATGTGCAGGTGGCCCGAGCACCAGCTCCGCATGTTGAGCCACTCGACGGTGCGTGATGGGCTGGGACCATCCTCACGGTGCAGGAGGACCAACTGCTTCAATGCACGCACTGCTGTGTTCTCCAGCATCTGCTCCAGCTGTGGATAATACCAGCTGTTTGGTATTGGGTTGTCGGCATCACATCCACCCCATACGGCATTGGGTTATCCGTGCCATGGCCACCCCATTTGGCATTAAGTTCTTCCTGCCATGGACAACCCATTTGGCATTGGGTTGCCATATCACATCCACCCCATTTGGCTTTGGGTTGTTCCTGCCATGTCCACCCCATTTAGCATTACGTTGTTCCTGCCATGGCCACCCCGTTTGGGATTGGGTAGGTCCTGCCATGGTCACCCATTTGGCTTTGGGTTTCCACATCATGTCCATCCCATTTGGCATTGGGTTGCCACATCCACCACAATTGGCATTGGGTTGTTCCTGCCATGGCCACCCATTTGGCACTGGGTTGGTCCTACCATGACCACCCCATTTGGCACTGGGTTGCCACATCAGGTCCACCCTATTTGGCGTTGGGTTATTCCTGCCATGTCCACCCCATTTGGCATTGGGTTACCACATAACATCCACCCCATCTGGCACTGGGTTGTCTAGGCCACGTCCACTCCTTTGGTGCTGGGTTATTCATCCACATTACCCACACAGCACTGGGTTGCCCACATCACGCCCACCCCATTTGGAGTTGAGCTGCCCCTGCCACGTCCACCCCATTTGGCACTGAGTTGCACCTACATACCCACCTCAGCACAACCCCCCTCACCTCTCCTAGCGCTGGCTCCTGGTCACCCAACCCAACAATGAGGATGCAGTCTGCCTGCCGGATGCAACGCACGGTCCAAGGCGTCAGAGTGCAGTCAGTTTGGTAGAGCACGATGCGATGGATGTCTTCTTGTTGGGCCAACCAACCCGACAGGCGGTACTCATGGATGCTAATGGGATGGAGGAGAAAGATGGCACGGCACTGGGGCACCGCTGATGCCCCTTCTGATGGGGGTTACCTGTCCAGTGCTGAGGAGCCAAGTCGGGCACGGATGATGTCACTGGTGAGGAGCAGCGTGGGACCTGGGAGAGGTGGGGATATGGTCTGACCGTGGCTGTGGTCAACCCACACGTGGTTGTGATCACCACCAAACCGTAGTTGCCACTGTTTTTGTGTGGCCACCTCAACACCATGGGGCTTTAGTCACCAGCCTGACATGGTTGCCATCGTCTCTGATCACCACCAAGCCATGGTCCACCACTGCTTTATGGCCATGCCATTCCAGTCACCACCGAGCCATGGTCAACGCCACCACATGGCCACCACAACACCACACGGTAACCATCACCACTCCAAGCCATCCTCATTACTGTGTGTTCACTACCAAGCCATTAGGATTCCGGTCACCACCACCAAGACGTGGCTGTCACCATAATGCCTTGGGGTTCTGAGTCACCACAAGACCACAACCATTGGCATCTCACGGGGCCACCGCAGTGTTGTGGCCACCACCACGCCAGCGCTCACCAATGGCATTCAGCGCATGCTTGAGCTCCAAGGTGAAGGCAGCCATGGGCACGTCGTCACACACCGGCAGCACCGCCACTGTTGACAGGTTACTGGTGGGGTTGGTGGGCTCCGAGCTGGAGGCCATGCCCAAACCAGAGCCTGCAAGAAGAGAAGATGCAGCAGCGTGATGCCTCAGAGAAAGGGACCCCCTCAACAACTTGTCCTCGTTGTCCATCCTCCTTTTGGGACTCACCTGCAAAAGGGCCGCGGAGCTGCTGGAGGTTTCCCAAGATCTTTTGGCTCAGGAGGTGAATGAGACGGGTGACAACCTGTGGGACAACAGCAGGGACAGCCATCAGGACAGCTTCCTGGGGCAGAGACACGTCAGCACCACGGAGCAAGACCAGGAGAGCACCCTGTGTGTGTTTTTGGGTGCTGTCATGACTACCTTGGGGATCCTTGGGGAGAACATCCCCAAAGGTTACCAGCCTTTCTCTCCCAACCAGCCTTAATCACTACTTTAATTCTTCAAGATGGAATGAATGAGCATCAGAGCCATTAGTTGGGATGCCAGATGTGCTCCTTCCCCAAGAAGGATGTACAGACCCTGGGACAGGCATCACCACCACAGCAGGTCTCCAGCTTTCAGCAGGATCAAGCCATGGATGCCACCAAACCACAGTCATTGCTGCCACCACCACAATGCAGAACCATCATAACCTCCACCCCACGGCCACCGTTGTCATCACGGCCATCCTGTTACCACCTTCACACTGCAGTCCCTTAAATACCCCAGCCAACAGTATCACCCCGACCTCTAAAACATCATTTCTGAGCTTGGTGAGGCATCACGGCTTCACCGAGGGCGATTACATGGCTCAACCCTTCTCAGTTTTGGGTTCAGAATGGATCCATCCCATTAACCCATCCCAACAGTGGGGATACAGTTGGGAACTCCCAGCATAACCCAATTTCCCCCCTAAATCAAGGCAAGATTTTGGCTGTACCTGAGGATACCGACGCTTGATGTTGTTCAAGGTACCTTCGGGCAGCTTGGCCAGCTCCGTATCCCGGACCGCGTGCACCGTGGTGGCACGGGGTTGCCGTGTAAGAGCTTCCACCTGGAGATGATGGTAACACACACAGATGAGATGTAACACCAAGACGTGGCACCCCAGCCCTGTCCCAGCAAGGTTCTCACCACACCAATTAGGTCCCCGCGGCCGTACTCCCCAATCAGCTCCTTTTTGCCGCTGCCCTTCTGGATGACGGAGCGGAGCCGCCCGTTGAGCGCGATGTAGGTGCAGTCTGACTTGTCACCCTGCCTGGGGACACCATGGAGGACGTCAGCTCTAAGGTTGGGTTCTCGTTGAGCCACAAAAGTGTGGGTCACCCACCTATAGAGAGCCCGGCCTGCTTCCACCGCCATCCAATCGATGGCAAAGTCCATCTGGCGCACAAAGGGTGACATGCGGGTGACCACGGTGTGGGCAACGCTCAGCACCACGCTGGGTTGCTCCCTCATGATCCTACAGACCAACAGCAGCTGAGGGACACGGTGGTGACCCCCTCACCCCCTCCACAAGGAAGTGCCAACGTAGGTGCTGAGCTGCGTCCACCCTTTGTTGGCGTTGGGACTCACTCATAGAAGTCTGACTTGGAGATCTTGAGGAAGGTGCAGTCACGGTTGGCCTTGATGGTGAAGATGAGGGGCTCACCAGTGAGCACGGCCAGCTGCCCCACCATCTCACCGGGCTGCGTCAGGAAGAGGCAGACATCCTCGGCCTTGTCAATCATCCTCTGGTAGACGTGTAGGCAGCCCCACAGCACAAAGTGGAGGCTCACGTCCTGCCAGAATGACTCTCCATCACCAGGACTCATAGGGGCAGAGGTAGGAGGAGCAGCACCCCATAGAAACACAGGGTAGGGGGGAGCAAGACACTGCACTATTCCCCCCAAAAACCCAGACCTACTTGGTCCCCTTGACGGGCAATAACCGTCCCAGCTTTGGCATGATGAAGCAAGACGCGGTTGTTGAGCAGAGAAGGGTTCTGGGGGAAAAAAGGGTGTCACACAAGGTGATGGGGGCCATGAAAAAAGCCACAGAGGGGCACCACGAGATGACTGGGACCACGAAATATCCATGTGAGGCCACCATGAGGTGATGGGGTCATGAACATCTACAGGGGGCCACCATGAGGTGATGGGGGCCATGAAAAAGCCATAGAGAACTACCAGGAGGTGATGGGGCCCATGAAAAGCCATAGGGGGCCACTACAAAGCGATGGGGGCCAGGAAAAAGCCATACAGGGCTACTGTGAGGTGATAGGGCCCATGAAAAAGTCATAGAGGGCTACGACGAGATGATGGGGGCCATGATAAAGCCATAGGGGGCCACTACAAGGTGATGGTGGCCATGAAAAAGCCATAGAAGGCTACCATAGGACAATGGGGCCCACAAGACAATGGGGACCACCATGGGGCTACAGAAACACCACAAGAGACTGGGGAGCACCATGAGGTGACCCCTAACCACCCCGAGGCCCCAGGACCTCTCCCTGCACTGCCTCCATTGGGGACCTCACCTCCACCTTCATCAGCTTGACCAACTCTTGCTTGGCAGCCTCAAAGATGGCGCTGGTTTGGCGGCCCTGGTAGGGCTCAAAGGGACAATCCGCCACGGCAGCCTCATCCTCACAGCTGTACCTGTAGACACTTGAGGGCTGCTCCTCCACCGTCACCGACTTGCGTTCCTTGGGTTCATGTGAGATGGACTGAAGAGGACAAGGGACGGCTCCGGTGTTTGTTTGGTGTTGGGGTGGATATGGATGGAAGGAGGATGTGGGGGGAGACCCGATCCTACCCGAGAGAAGGCAGCCAAGGGGCTGGTGCTGTCCTCCTGCAGCGATACTGAGATGCGGCCGCGCTCGTAGGCCATGTCAAAGTCAGAACGGGGACCCTTCTGGATGCCTGTGTCCCACCAGAGAGGGGACAGGGTGGTCACCAGCAGCACAAGGTGAGCAAACATGGGGTAGGGAGAACCAGGGGGAGGCATGCATGGGGCTGAGGAAGTGGGGGATGTATGACCCAGAGGGGATGCACAACCCCATGGAGGATGGAAAACTCCACGGGGGAACGCACAACCCTATAGAGGATGGACAGCCCCAAAGAGGGATGCACAACCCCTTGGAGGGATGTATGACCCTATGGAGGATGCATAGCCCCATGGGGGGATGTATGGCCCTATGGAGGGTGCATGGCTCCATGTGGAGATGTATGACCCTATGGAGGGTGTATGGTCCCATGGGGGGATGTATGGCCCTATGGAGGGTGCATGGCTCCATGTGGAGATGTATGACCCTATGGAGGGTGCATAACCCCATGGGGGGATGTATGACCCTATGGAGGGTGTATGGCCCCATGGGGGGATGTATGGCCCTATGGAGGGTGCATGGCTCCACGTGGAGATGTATGACCCTATGGAGGGTGCGTGGCCCCACTGGGGGATGTGTGACCCAAGGGAGGATGCACAGCCCTCTGCAGGTGACACGGTACCCTGGGGGGGTGATGCCCAAGCCTAAGAGACCCCCCTCTTTCCTCCAAGCCCCCACCCACCCGAGATATCCACCGGCATGGAGATGCAGCGGCTCAGCGGCGGCGGCGCAGGGCTATCCAGACCTCCAGCTTTCAGTGGCTCAACTGCAGGGACAGACAGTTGTGAGCCCCCTCCTGCTGTAGGCTGGGGACCAGGGGAGGGGTCCAGAACCTTACTGAGCTCTGTTGGTCTCTCCCTGCCCTCCTCAGCAGCGCCAAGACCCCGTTTGCCATGGCGGACAGGGCTGGTGCGGGTGGCGTGGCTGGGCTGAGGGAAGAGCCGTAGCGGCTGCATCTCCTGCACAGGGACAAGGAGAGAGTGGAGCTCGGACTCTTTTGCCCCTTATGATGGAGGATTCCTATTTCTCAGCCTCCCCCCTCTGTGCTTACGTGGCTGAAAAGCTCATTCGTCAGCCCCAGGTAATTGTGCAGCGCCAGGAAGGTGACGCGCTGCAGGCGCACCATGATGATCTGCAGGGATTGAGGAGGTGTCATTGTCCCCCTGATCGACCCCAACGATGCCCCCAATAGAGTCGGGCTCACCTGCACCACCCGCACGAGGCTCTCGGGGTATTTCTCAAAGACAGCTGAAAAGGCTTCAACTGGTAAACGAAGGACAGTCGAATCCTCTGCTGCCCTTGCACACACCGTCCGGTACGGTCGCTGGTGACCCTAAGGGACAGCAATGGTGGAAGTGTCATTGCTGTTCTAGTAGGAGTGATTTCTGGCTGGGATTGGGGACAAAGGATCAGGGTGGTGAGGTTTGGGAATGGTCGTGGTTGGGTTGTGGGATGGCTGTGGTTGGTTTTGGTTTAAGGGATGGCAGTGGTTGGGTTTTGGGAGGGGCCTGGGGATGGTTGCGGTTGCATTCGGAGATGGCCATGGTTGGAATTGGAAGGGTATGGGGATGGCCATGGTTGGGTTTGGAAGGGTTTAGAGATGGCAAAGGTTGGGTTTAGAAAAGGCCATGGTTGGGATTGGAAGGGTTTGGGGATGGCCATGGTTGGGTTTGGAAGGGTTTAGAGATGGTTGTGGTTGGGTTTGGAAGGGTTTGGGATGGCCATGGTTGGGTTTGGAGAAGGCCATGGTTGGAATTGGAAGGGTATGGGGATGGCCATGGTTGGGTTTGGAAGGGTTTGGGATGGCCATGGTTGGGTTTAGAGAAGGCCATGGTTGGGATTGGAAGGGTTTGGGGATTGCCATGGTTGGGTTTGGAAGGGTTTAGAGATGGTTGTGGTTGGGTTTGGAAGGGTTTGGGATGGCCATGGTTGGGTTTGGAGAAGGCCATGGTTGGAATTGGAAGGGTATGGGGATGGCCATGGTTGGGTTTGGAAGGGTTTGGGATGGCCATGGTTGGGTTTGGGGATGGCCATGGTTGGGTTTGGAGAGCTCTGGGGATGGGCTGTGGTTGGGTTTGGGTTAGGGGATGGCCATGGTTGGGTTTGGAGAGCTTTGGGGATCACCGTGGTTGGGTTTGGAGGGACTTGGGGATGGCTATGGTTGGGTTTGAAAGGTTTGGGGATGGCCATGGATGGGTTTGGTTCTGGGGATGGGCATGGTTGGGTTTGGACAGCCTTGGTGATGGCCATGATCAAGCTTAGGATTCTTGTGGACAGCCACCATCAGTTTTAGTGGGGACCACCACAATTGTTGGGGACAGTTTGGGGACGGTCAGGGAACAGCTGCGGCTCCGGTACCGTGATGACGTCGAGGATGCTGAGCAGGCTGTGCACGCTGTCTCCAGGGAACACCTCTTTCATCACTGTCTCCTTTCCATCCTGCACAGCACAAATCCCTCCGTCCTTCACAGCCCCATTTCCATGGTGCCCCCATCCCATCCCTGTCCCCATCCTGATCCCATCCCTGTCCCCATCCTGATCCCATCCCTGTCCCCATCCCGATCCCATCCCTGTCCCCATCCTGACCCCATTCCTGTCTCCATCCCGATCCCATCCTCGTCCCCATCCTGATCCCATCCCTGTCCCCATCCCGATCCCATTCCTGTCCCCATCCCGATCCCATCCCTGTCCCCATCCTGACCCCATCCCTGTCCCCATCCTGATCCCATCCCTGTCCCCATCCTGATCCCATCCCTGTCCCCATCCTGACCCCATCCCCTCACCGGCTCGGTGAGGAGCAGCTCCAGTTTGCCATCTTGCAACACGTAGATGCTGGTATCGGGCTGACCGGGTCGGAACACATAATCCCCTTGTTGACACTGCTGGAAAACCATGTGCTTGCAGAGCTCCAGGAACAGCGGCTTCTCAAAGTGTCCCAACACCCTACAAGGGATGGGGACAGCAAGGTGACACGATGCTGACGGGCACCAAAATGCCACCCCTATAGCAACAGCAGAGCACAAAACCAGCTTTGAGGATGGGGAACAGCGGGGATAGAAAGTGAATGTTATGAGACTGACCGGACGTTTTTAAGCATGTAAAGAACCTCGGATGGGAGGTGAGAATTGGCCACGTCGAATTCAGTCAGGTCAGCTTCCAGCACTGACGGTGGGGGCTCCTTTAGCTGCAACGTGGGCAGCTCCTTCTGGATACGCAGGAACCTGAGGGGACAATAAGGTGACAGTGAGGTGACAGTGAGGTGACACGGGTCTCTACCGTCACCATCATCCCCAACCCAGAGACACTTCACTTCTTGGCAATGTTGAGCATTTTAAGCTTCTTCTTCATCCGCGGCCGAGAGGTGCTGGAGATGGTGGTGTCCACCAGGGAAGAAGTGGATTGGGAGACCTGATGGGGGACAACGAGACGCCAGTTTGAGTTGTGGTGACATCAAGGAGTGTCACCCCCCCCCATAATGGTGACAAGAGGGAGATGCCACCCCCCCCAGCATCACCTTCCTCATGATCTTGCGCCCATAGAACAGCATCTTGTCCCTCTTTCGGAAGCGATATTTGGGGGTCTCCTGTGCTGGCACCTCTGGAAGGTGGGGAGGAAACAACGCTGTCACCCCACTCGCCACCCTCTGTGTCACCTCTATGTGACACTCACTTGGCCCAGCTTCCCCCCCCCCCCCCATATCCTCCATAGGGGGAAACTGAGGCACAGGTTGGTATCGCAGTGTCTCTCTATGTCAACTTTCCCCCCTTGGTGTCATGGGGGGGAAACTGAGGCACGGTTTGGCACCAGAGTGTCCCTCTATGTCACCCCCCCCCCCCTTGGTGTCACTCACCCTTCAGGCGCAGCCGTCGGAGCAGCAGCACGATGCCAATGGCAACGAGGATGGTGAAGCCGAGGCTGAGCATCGCCCACAGCACCTGGGGAGGGAGAAGAACGAGGTCCCCCCATGTCCCTTCATTGCAATGTGGCACTGCCATATTGGAGGGACGGTGGCCCTTTTGGGGTTAAGAGCCCCTCAATGGTGCTCAGCAGCATCACAGCATCCCCCAAAGCTGTAGGGGGGTTAAAACTTGCATCCCTTGAAACACAGGGACAAGTTGGTGTCCCCTTTGGCTGCGCCTTGGGGACATTGGCCACAATGACGTGGTGACATGTTGGTGCCCCCCCAGCAGGGCACGAAGACAGCTCTGTGTGCCCATAGGGATCCTCAGGGCTGTGTCCATTACAGCAACTCCAACACCTTAATTGGCTCAGCACCATCAAGAACTGACACTATGAGACCAAAGGGAACGTCTATACATCCATATACATCCCCCTTTATGGGGCTGCGCTTGGGGACACTGTCCCTAATGGCACAGGGGACAACTCTGTGCCCTTCAAGGGGGAACTCACCGTGCTGGTTGAGAGCTGATCCTCAGCAAAGAGCTCAGACAGGCTGCTTATCAGGGACGCATCCTGTGGGGACAAGAGGCTGAGCCTCAGGGTTGGGGACGTGATGGTTGTCAGCCGGTGGGGACAGCCCCTACCTCTGCCTCCTCCTGTGGGTCCAACCCGCTCTGCCCCATTTCCTCTGTGGGGCTTTTCCCATGCAGAAATCTGCCAAATGAAAGGGGGAAAAATAGAATCTGTTGTGGGAAATGAAGCTTAAGGGACATAGAAAGGAACTCAGGGGGGTGGTGTGTGTGAATGGGGTGAATTAGGGGTGGTTGTTGGGATGGATACGGGCTGTGGCAAAGGGGGGGTCCCCAAGGGGGTCTCCATGGTGCTGGGTGGCACAGAGTGAAGCTGCTGCTGGAGGACTTCTGTGTCCCCATAGGGAGGAACTGACACAGGCATTACATCAGCTCCGGAGGCCTCTGATGTCCCCATGTCACTCAGTGTCACACCCCCCCCCAGCACCCAAAGGGGACAGTGCCCCCCCCCACCCCCCAGCACCCAAAGGGGACCCCCCCCCCACCCCCCCCAGCATCCAAAGAGGACAGTGCCCACCCCCTCGCCCCCCTCACCCAAAGGGGACAGTGACACCCCCCCTTCCCCCCCCAGCACCCAAAGGAGACCTTGCCACCCTTTCCCCCCAGCACCCCAAGGGGATAGTGACACCCCCTTGTCCCCCCCAGCACCCAAAGGGGACAGTGCCCCCCCACCCCCCCAGCACCCAAAGGGGACACTGCTCACCCCCTCCCCCCCCAGCACCCAAAGGGGACATTGCCCACCCCCTCCCCCCCCCCGTCCTTCTCAAGGACACCCCCAATCGGTTCCACTGGGGATCGGCAATGTCACCCACTGCCACTGGATGGGGGGGCGGGGGGGGCGGAATAAAGGGCCCATAAGGTGCCATTCGCCACCACCAGAGGCTGTCAATGCCCCTCCCCCCCCCCTCCCGAAGGTTCCTGCCCCCCCCCCCACAGTGCTGAGCCCCACGACCCCCCCCCCCCCGATTGATGCTGCCCTCCCCCCTTTATATTTCATCTCCCTCCCCCCCCCCCCACGGTCAATATTGCTCCCCATAGACCCTACCGACCACCCAAACCCACTCATCACCCTCCCCCAAGGGCTAATACCCCCCCCCCATCCATATTCCCACCCCCCCATATCCACATGTACCCCCCCACCTTGGCTAACATTGCTCTCCTCCAGCCCCTTTTACCTCCCCCCCCCCCCCATATTAACTATTAACCCCCTTAACCCTCCCCTATACCCACCCCCAGACCCCCCATAGGGGTATTAAACACCCCCAGACCCCCCCATAGGGGTATTATCCCCCCCTCCCCCCCCCCCATGGTACAGACCCTCTCCTTGCAGCACTTCACCCTCGTGAAGTCATGGTCCCTTTAAAAACCACCTCCCTCGCGTCTCTCGGTGATGACGTCAGCGGAAGTGGAGG
>NW_027315602.1:0-26789 GCF_039878825.1 Excalfactoria chinensis
ATCCGCGTCGCATCTCACAGCGAAGACGTTCTCATTTACATATTCAATTTACTAATTAATGAGCTGTTCTCTAAACGAAGGGCTTCAATTAAGAGGTCATTAGTTATTAATTAGCCTCATTAATTAGACTCATTAATTAGACTCATTAATTAATCCCCCAGTACAGGTGTAGGAGGCCGGATCCGCGTCCCATCTCACAGCGAAGACGTTCTCATTTACATATTCAATTCACTAATTAATAAGCTGTTCTCTAAACCAAGGACTTCAATTAAGAGGTCATTAGTTATTAATTAGCCTCATTAATTAGCCTAATTAATTAGCCTCATTAATTAACCTCCCAGTACAGGTGTAGGAGGCCAGATCCGCGTCCCATCTCACAGCGAAGACGTTCTCATTTACATATTCAATTTACTAATTAATAAGCTGTTCTCTAAATGAAGGGCTTCAATTAAGAGGTCATTAGTTATTAATTAGCCTCATTAATTAGCCTCATTAATTAACCCCCCAGTACAGGTGTTGGAGGCCGGATCCGCGTCCCATCTCACAACAAAGACGTTCTCATTTACATATTCAATTCACTAATTAATGAGCTGTTCTCTAAACCAAGGACTTCAATTAAGAGGTCATTAGTTATTAATTAGCCTCATTAATTAACCTCATTAATTAGCCTCATTAATTAATCCCCCAGTACAGGTGTAGGAGGCCGGATCCGCGTCCCATCTCACAGCGAAGACTTTCTCATTTACATATTCAATTCACTAATTAATGAGCTGTTCTCTAAACCAAGGACTTCAATTAAGAGGTCATTAGTTATTAATTAGCCTCATTAATTAACCTCATTAATTGGCCTCATTAATTAATGCCCCAGTACAGGTGTTGGAGGCCGGATCCGCGTCCCATCTCACAACAAAGACGTTCTCATTTACATATTCAATTTACTAATTAATAAGCTGTTCTCTAAACAAAGGACTTCAATTAAGAGGTCATTAGTTATTAATTAGCCTCATTAATTAACCTCATTAATTAGCCTCATTAATTAATCCCCCCAGCCCCGGTGATGGGATCCGCGTCCCATCTCACAACGAAGACTTTCTCATTTACATCCCCAAGGGAAATCCCTCATTATAACCCCCCCCCCCCTTAATTAACATCCCTCTAATTAACACCTCAGCACTAATTAACACCTCAGCACTAATTAATTACCCCCCCCCCCCTTCCCTTATCACCCCATTTTCACCCCGTTTCCCTTTATTTCAAACCAAACCGCTCGAGTTTCTTTCCTTTTATTTTCGGGTTGGGCTTCAATGAAAAGGGGGCCCCAAAATCCCCTTTAGTTTTCAATGGGGGTCCGGGATATGGGGTCAAGGTTTATGGGGAGGGGGCTTAAATTGAGGGGGGGGGGGGGTCTTTGGGGGTCTCTTCTACCCCCGGATGTATCTCCGGATCCAGGGTTGAACTCGACAGACGTTGGAATAGACGCCGGGTTGTCCTTTGCGCCCACAGACGGCCATACCCCATGAGACCACCCCCTGTAGGACCCCATTGCAGACCAGAGGACCCCCGGAGTCACCCTATAGGGAGAGAAAAAAGGGGAGGGGGGTTTGGGGTTAGTTGGGGGGGGGGGGGGGGAAGGATATGGGGGGGTTAAGGGGGAGATAATGGGGGGAGGGAGCCGGATCTTGGGGGGTCTACACATAGATCATGGCCGTCTGTTGGGGTTGGGTCCATCCAATGGTCGTCATTGGGGTTTATGGGGTGGGATGGAGGAACCCCAAAGGTTATGGTTATCATTGGGGTTTATGGGGTGGGATGGAGGATCCCAAATCTTGGATGGATCCACCCAATGGTCATCATTGAGGTTTATGGGGTGGGATGGAGGAACCCCAAAGGTTATGGCCGTCATTGGGGTTTATGGGTTGGGATGGAAGATCCCAAACCTTGGATGGATCCATTTGAAGGTTATGGTTATCATTGGGGTTTATGGGGTGGGATGGAGGAACCCAAATCTTGATGGGTCTACCCATATATCATGGCCGTCTTTTGGGGTTGGGTCCATCCAATGGTTATCATTGGGGTTTATGGGGTGGGATGGAAGATCCCAAACTTCGGATGGATCCATTTGAAGGTTATGGTCATCATTAGGGTTGGGATATGGTTATCATTGGGGTTTATGGGTTGGGATATGGTCATCATTGGGGTTTATGGGGCGGGATGGAAGATCCCAAACCTTGGATGGATCCATTTGAAGGTTATGGTTATCATTGGGGTTTATGGGGTGGGATGGAGGAACCCAAATCTTGGTGGGTCTACCCATATATCATGGCCGTCTTTTGGGGTTGGGTCCATCCAATGGTCGTCATTGGGGTTTATGGGGTGGGATGGAGGAACCCCAAAGGTTATGGCCGTCATTTGGGGCTTATGGGGTGGGATGGAGGAACCCCAAAGGTTATGGCCGTCATTTGGGGTTTATGGGGTGGGATGGAGGAACCCCAAAGGTTATGGCTGTCATTTGGGGTTATGGGGTGGGATGGAGGGTTTATAGGTTGGGATGGAGGTGAGGAACGCAAATCTTGGTGGGTCTACCCATAGATCATGGCCGTCTTTTGGGGTTGGGTCCATCCAATGGTCATCATTGGGGTTTATGGGGTGGGATGGAGGAACCCCAAAGGTTATGGCCGTCATTTGGGTTTATGGGTTGGGATGGAAGATCCCAAACCTTGGATGGATCCATTTGAAGGTTCTGGTTTTCATTGGGGTTTATGGGTTGGGATGGAAGAACCCAAATCTTGGTGGGTCTACCCATATATCATGGCCGTCTTTTGGGGTTGGGTCCATCCAATGGTTATCATTGGGGTTTATGGGGTGGGATGGAAGAACCCAAACCTTGGATGGATCCATTTGAAGGTTATGGTCATCATTAGGGTTGGGATATGGTTATCATTGGGGTTTATGGGTTGGGATATGCTCATCATTGGGGTTTATGGGGTGGGATGGAAGAACCCAAACCTTGGATGGATCCATCCAATGGTCATCATTGGGGTTTATGGGGTTGGGATGGAGATAACGGGGCCGGAACCCCAAACTCACCCAATGGACCCCCACATCGGGACCCCCAACCCCCTTCCCATATAGGAGGTCCCTATGGGGTCTTTTCTCACCTGACACGAATCAACGCCGCCCTGTGGGACGCCGGCACAGAACATGTTGGGGGTGATGGACCTCCCATAGGCCCTCATGCATTTCTCCCTTCCAAAGGCCTGGACCCCCGCGCACTGTAGGTCCTTGGGGAGCTGAGCTGGAGGGGGAGATGTGGGGTGATATGGGGCAGCCCCGAATGCGGAGCTTTGGGGTCTACCTCCCAACAAAGCCCACCCGTAAGAAGGGAGGTGCTTCCATTAGAGGTTCCCATTGGGGTCGTGGTTTGGGTTGGTGGTTTTGGGGTGGAGGAAGCCAAATCTTGGTTGGACCCATAGGATATCCCATGGTCGGCTTATGGGGTCGTGGGTTGGGGTGAAGGCAACAGGTCTGTACCCCTTCCCCTTTATAAAGACCCCTTCCCCTTTATATTGACCCCCTTCCCCTTTATTATGGGGTCTGTACCCCTTTATAATGGGGTCTGTACCCCTTTATAATGGGCTCTGTACCCCTTCATACTGGGCTCTATACCCCTCTATAGGACTCTATACCCCTCTATAGGGCTCTATACCCCTCTATAGGGCTCTATACCCCTCAATAGGTCTCAGTACCTCCCGGTGACCTGGTGGTTCCCCATCCCGACCCCTTTATAATGGGGTCTGTACTCCTCTATAGGGCTCTATACCCCTCTATAGGTCTCAGTACCTCCCGGTGACCTGGTGGTGCCCCATCCTGACCCCTTTATAATGGGGTCTGTACCCCTCCCCCTTTATAATGGGGTCTGTACCCCTCTATAGGGCTCTATACCCCTCTATAGGACTCTATACCCCTCTATAGGACTCTATACCCCTCTTTAGGACTCTATACTCCTCTATAGGGCTCTATACCCCTCTATAGGGCTCTATACCCCTCTTTAGGACTCTATACCCCTCTATAGGGCTCTATACCCCTCTATAGGTCTCAGTACCTCCCGGTGACCTGGTGGTTCCCCATCCCGACCTCTTTATAATGGGCTCTGTACCCCTCTATAGGGCTCTATACCCCTCTATAGGGCTCTATACCCCTCAATAGGGCTCTATACCCCTCTATAGGGCTCTATACCCCTCTTTAGGACTCTATACCCCTCTATAGGGCTCTATACCCCTCAATAGGTCTCAGTACCTCCCGGTGACCTGGTGGTGCCCCATCCCGACCCCTTTATAATGCGGTCTACCCCTTCCCCTTTTAATGACCCCTTCCCCTTTATAATGGGCTCTGTACCCCTTCATACTGGGCTCTATACCCCTTTATAATGGGCTCTATACCCCTCTATAGGGCTCTATACCCCTCTATAGGGCTCTATACCCCTCAATAGGTCTCAGTACCTCCCGGTGACCTGGTGGTTCCCCATCCCGACCCCTTTATAATGGGGTCTATACCCCTCTATAGGACTCTGTACCCCTCTGTAGGGCTCTATACCCCTCTATGGGGCTCTATACCCCTCTATAGGTCTCCGTACCTCCCGGTGACCTGGTGGTGCCCCATCCCGACACGCTGCACCTCATTCCCTCTTTGGGGCACTTTGTTGCCAGGCGGATCTTCTTGATTCTGTCGCTGAACCGGATGGGTTTGTTGAGGCGGAGCAGCATAAAGTCGTTGTCGTTCCGACGGGGGTCGTAGGACGGATGGACGATGGAACGGCTGACGGAGCGAACCTCCCCGCTGCCCTCACGGAGCGTGTCCGTCCCGATCAGCACACGGAGGTCTCTGAGGGGATACAGGGGGAGAAATGGGGGTGGGGGTCCGCTGGGAGGGATGGGGGGATCCTATGGGGGTGGGCAGGGGGCTGAGAGAAGGGGGGATGGGTATAGGGGGGGGAAATAGGGGAGATGGGGGGTATATGTGGGGAGATGTAGGGGAATATGGGGTCATCCCGATCAGAACACGGAGGTCTCTGAGGGGATAAAGGGGGAGAAATGGGGGTGGGGGTCTGCAGGGAGGGATGGGGAGGGGAAATAGGGGGAGATGGGGGGCAAAGGGGGGTGATATGGGGCAAAGGGGGGTGATATGGGGCTGTCCCAATCAGAACATGGAGGTCTCTAGGGGATAAAGGGGGAGAAATGGGGGTGGGGGTCTGCTGGGAGGGATGGGGGTCCTATGGGGGTGGGTGGGAGGGGAGTGGGGGGGAAATAGGGGGGGAGAAGGGGGTTCCTATGGGGGTGTCCGTCCCGATCAGAACACGGAGGTCTCTGAGGGGATACAGGGGGAGAAATGGGGGTGGGGGTCCACTGGGAGGGATGGGGGTCCTATGGGGGTGGATATAGAGGAGGGAGAGGGGTATGTAGGGGAATGGGGGAGGTATGGGGGGGAAATTTGGGGTAATATGGGGGGAAGGGGGAGAAATATGGGGAAATATGGGGTAATAATGGGTAATTTGGGGGAAAAAGGGGGAAATATGGGGTAATATGGGGCCGTCCCAATCAGCATACGGAGGTCTCTAGGGGATAAAGGGGGAGAAATGGGGGTGGGGGTCTGCAGGGAGGGATGGGGGGATCCTATGGGGGTGGGCAGGGGGCTGAGAGAAGGGGGGATGGGGGTGGGGGGGGAAATAGGGGGAGATGGGGGGATCCTATGGGGATGGGAGGGGAAATAGGGGGGGATGGGGGGATCCTATGGGGATGGGAGGGGAAATAGGGGGGGATGGGGGGATCCTATGGGGGTGGGAGGGGAAATAGGGGGGAATGGAGGGTGATATGGGGCTGTCCCAATCAGAACATGGAGGTCTCTAGGGGATACAGGGGGAGAAATGGGGGTGGGGGTCCGCTGGGAGGGATGGGAGACCCCAACCCATAGTAGACCCCAATCCATAGGAGACCCCAACCCATAGTAGACCCCAACCCCCAGAACACCCAAATCCATAGGAGACCCCAACCCATAGTAGACCCCAACCCATGAGAGATGGGAGGACCCAACCCTTGGGAGACCCCAACCCATAGAAGATCCCTATGGGAGACCCCAACCCTTGGGAGACCCCGACCCCCAGGACACCCCAACCCATAGGAGACCCCAACCAGTTGGAGACCCCAAACCCCAGAACATCCCAACCCATAGGAGACCCTAACCCATAGAAGACCCCAACTTTTTGGATACCCCAACCCTTGGGAGACCCCAACCCCATAGGAGACCCCAACCCATTAGAGATCCCTATGGGAGACCTCAACCCTTGAGAGATCCCGACCCCCAGGACACCCCAACCCATAGGAGACTCCAACCCATAGGAGACCCCAACCTGTTGGATACCCCAACCCCAGAACATCCCAACCCATAGGAGACCCCAACCCATTGGAGACCCCCCCCGCCCCCCCTCACCTGCTGGCCTGCTTGCAGTGTGCAGCTGTCAGGACCCATTGGGCATCCACCAAGCTCCCCCCGCACAGGATCTGTCCCTTCTTGATCAGGGCGACCTGGAAGGGCCTTTGTGTGATGGAGCACGGCCTCCCTCCGATGATACGGGACTCGTCCGTCTCCTCTGCTGCAACCAGAGGAAAATCACCTTAAAAACCCATTTTTTAGGTTCTTTGGGGTCCCACCAGAAGCGTTTTGGTTGAGAAGAAGGGATTTGGGAGGAGGAACGTGGCTGAAACCATCAGATTCCTATAGAAGACCCCTTTTTTTGGGGTTGTTTTCAACCATTGGGGTCATCTGTCCATCCAATCAAGTCCATCTGTTGAGCCATTGGTGTCCATTGAGGTCCATCCGTTGATCCATTGAGATCCATTGAGATCCATCTGTTGATCCATTGAGGTCCATTGAGATCCATTTATTGATCCATTGAGGTCTGTTGAGATCCATCCATCAATCCATTGGGGTCCATTGAGATCCATCTATCGATCCATTGAGGTCCGTTGAGATGCATCCATTGATCCATTGAGATCCATTGAGATCCATTTAGATCCATTGAGGCCCATTGAAATCCATCCATTGATCCATTGAGGTCCATTGAGATCCATCTGTTGATCCATTGAGATCCATTGAGGTCCATCTGTTGATCCATTGAGGTCCGTTGAGATACATCCACTGATACATTGAGATCCATTGAGATCCATCTGTTGATCCATTGAGGTCTGTTGAGATCCATCCATCAATCCATTGTGGTCCATTGAGATCCATCTGTTGATCCATTGAGGTTCGTTGAGATCCATCTATTGATCCATTGAGATCCATCAATTGATCCATCGAGGTCCATTGAGATCCCTCTATTGATCTATTGAGGTCCATCCATTGATCCATTGGGGCCCATTGAGATCCATCTATTGATCCATTGGGGTCCATTGAGATCCATCTATTGATCCATTGAGATCCATCCATCGATCCATTGGGGTCCATTGAGATCCATCTATTGATCCATTGGGGTCCATTGAGATCCATCTATTGATCCATTGAGATCCATCCATTGATCCATTGGTGTCCATTGAGATCCATCTATTGATCCATTGGTGTCCATTGAGATCCATCAATTGATCCATTGAGGTCCATTGAGATCCATCTATTGATCCATTGAGATCCATCCATCGATCCATCTATTGATCCATTGAGATCCATCTATTGATCCATTGGGGTCCATTGAGATCCATCTATTGATCCATTGGGGTCCATTGAGATCCATCTATTGATCCATTGAGATCCATCCATTGATCCATTGGTGTCCATTGAGATCCATCCATCGATCCACCGAGGTCCCACCAGACTAATTCATTTTTGCCTTTTTCATGACAAAAAGGGTTTTGGAGCAGGAACGAAGAGCTGAAATCTGTTTGATCTGCGACGATCCCCATCAGAACAACCCAAATCACCTGAAAACCCCCCTTTTTTTGGGGGGTCCCTCTTTCTCACCCACCTCCATCCCCAAAGATTTTCCTCTTCGCCCCCCAAGTTTGAGTTGGGTTTCTTTTCTCCCAGACCTTAATGGAGAGGTTGACATCAACCCATCCCCAAACCCACCACCCCAATATATCCACCCCTTACCACCTCCCATATCCCATAGGGGATGGAACAGAGCTCCCACCAGCCCATCCCCCTCCCCCTTCCCCTCCACCCTGGGACTGGTTGGTCACCATGAAGTCACCAAGGTCCCATTTATCTCCTCCTGTTTCACCACTGTGCTTCTGGGAGGGGCATCCGCTTGGCTTCCCAACCCAAGATTGGCCTCCAACCGGGAGGTGACGCACCCTACAAAGAGCTGATTCCTTCCTCTTGGCTCGGGTAATAGGAAGCCTGTAGGACCAGCTTGTATGGACCGCTGCCCCACGCCGCCTGCCCGGACCTCTTGGTTGCATCAGGAGAAGCTTTGAGGTGGGGAGGGATGAGAAGAGGGCATCGTCGGGGAACGCGGATCCTTGGGGTGCTCCACCTCGCTTGGCTTGTTGGGAAGGAGGGACGTCCCCATCATGCGGCCTCATCACAGGACAATGTGAAGATTAAGGGGTCTCAGCGTGGCCCGTCCTCAGTTTTGGGGTCTCTGAAGGCATCTCCCCTTGCTTTCCTCTCATGGCAGCGGATGGTCGTCCCATTGGGGTTGGTCAACCTCAACGGTCGGCGATGATCCCAACTTGTGTCTATAGGATGTCCTCCCCACTTCAGGCTATTTCTGCTGGATGAGGCTGGTTATTTAACCCCAAATCCACCTATTTCTGTTGGACGAGGTCTTTGGGGCTGGTTATTTAACCCCAAATCCACCTATTTCTGTTGGACGAGGTCTTTGGTGCTGGTTATTTAACCCCAAATCCACCTATTTCTGCTGGACGAGGTCTTTGGGGCTGGTTATTTAACCCCAAATCCACCTATTTCTGTTGGACGAGGTCTTTGGTGTTGGTTATTTAACCCCAAATCCACCTATTTCTGTTGGACGAGGTCTTTGGTGTTGGTTATTTAACCCCAAATCCACCTATTTCTGCTGGACGAGGTCTTTGGGGCTGGTTATTTAACCCCAAATCCACCTATTTCTGATGAACGAGGTCTTTGGGGCTGGTTATTTAACCCCACATCGGGCTATATAGGAAATTTACAGTGAAAACATGACAAAAATCATCACGATCTCCTTTGCTCTGGACCCCCCTCCCATCCCCAATGACCCCCCTGCTGGTCTTTGTCCCCATAGGAGACCCCAGACCCTCATTCTCTTGGCTCCCCCCCTCTGGTTTTCACCCCCCATGTCACCACCTGCCACCCCCACGTATTGATCCAGACTTGGGATGAGGTGGCTCCGATCCACGTTGCATTGCAATCACCTTGGGACACGTTGGGACATCGGAATGCCTGTACTGGTGGGACTGGTTTGTACTGGAGGAGATTACGGCTTTGCCATGACGGGAGACGCCCGGCATCTGTCACTGTTTGGTTCTTGATGTCACCACGTCACCATCCGGCTCCGTGTGCTCATCGTGGAAGCATCCTCTGGTTGTCTCTCCTTGGGAAACCCATCCAGAAGGTTCTATCAGAACTTGTGGGCATCTCCACCACCTTCTGTGGGGATTCACATGGGGAGCAGGACGAGATTGGGCCAAAAAGATGGAGATGGAGATGATGGAGATGATGGAGATGGAGACGATGGAGATGATGGAGATGATGGAGGCGATGGAGGCGATGGAGATGATGGAGATGATTGATAGAGATGGAGATGATGGAGATGGAGATGATGGAGATGATGGAGGCGATGGAGATGATGGAGATGATTGATAGAGATGGAGATGATGGAGATGATGGTGGTGATGGAGGCGATGGAGGCGATGGAGATGATGGAGATGATGGAGATGGAGATGATGGAGATGATGGAGATGATGGAGATGATGGTGGCAATGGAGATGATGGAGATGATGGAGATGATGGAGATGGAGATGATGGAGACAATGGAGATGATGAAGATGATGGTGGTGATGGAGATGATGGAGAGGAAGGGGACCCACAGTGGGGTCTACGCTGCAGATAATGTTGTCCCCAGGTGAGGAGATGATGAAGCCTCCATCCAAGGAGATGTTGTTGTCCCCATCCAAGGAGATGGTGATGCCTCCAGGAGAGACGAGGTGTCTCCAGAGAAGGAAATGGTGCCTCCATCCAAGCAGAAGTGGCTCCATCCAAGGAGAGGAGAGGTGTCTCCGTCCAAAGAGGTGCTGCCTCTCTGCAAGGAGGTGGCCTTTCCATCCAAGCAGAACTGGTTCCATGTGAGGAAGAGATGGTGCCCCCCACCCCAAAACACACCACGCTCAACCTTAACACCCACCCACCCACCCCTAAAGAAAACCACCTCTCTTCTTAGAAATCCATGGGGCCAACGACCCATCCTGGGTGGGACCTCATCCCTCCTCCACCAAAGGAAACACAGGTTGGGTTCTGGTTGGGTCAGACCCGAGGTTCTGGTGATCCCTCCTCTTTCTTCCCCTTCATGAGGGCGTCGTTGTGGGGTCAGAAGGAGGGAAAGGGAAGCCCTCATGGAGATGATGCCTCTTTCTCTCCCTTTCCTGAGCTCTGATGTCTCCTTCCTCGCAGCTCAAGCAGAAATGCCCACACCAATGAGGTTGGAAGGGAAGGAGGATGTGCCCAGAGCTCCAATCGCACCAAGGGAATTCCTGCCTCAACATCTTTGCCATCTGTCCCCGTTGAGGGGTTGTTTTATCTCAGCTCGGAATGAAAACAGGTTTCGAAACGACGGGGCCTTGCCCACACCTCCCAGCAGGGAAGGTTCCCACGAGCCAGGAGAAAACATTCCGGCAGCTCCGTACTGTGTTCCATCTCATCACATCCCAACACACTGCATCACATCACATCCCATCCCAACACATCCCAACACACTGCATCACATCACATCCTATTCCATCCCATCCCATCCTAACACACTGCATCACATCACATCCTATTCCATCCCATCCCATCCTAACACATCCCATCCCAACACACTGCATCCCATTCCATCCCATCTCATCCCATTCCATCCTATTCCATCCTATTCCATCCCATCTCATCCCATCCCATCCTATTCCATCCCATCCCGTCCTATTCCCATCCCATCCCACCTCATCCCATCCCAACACATCCCAACACACTGCATCCCATTCCATCCCATTCCATCCCATCCCATCCCATCCCATCCCATCCCAACACATCCCATCCCAACACACTGCATCCCATCCCATCCCATCCTATTCCATCCCATCCCATCCCATCCCATCCCATCCCATCCTATTCCATCCCATCCCATCCCATCCCATCCCATCCCATCCCATCCCATCCCAACACACTGCATCCCATCCCATCCTATTCCATCCTATTCCATCCCATCCCGTCCTATTCCATCCCATCCCATCTCATCCCATCCCAACACATCCCATCCCAACACACTGCATCCCATCCCATCCTATTCCATCCCATCCCATCCCATCCCAACACACTGCATCCCATCCCATCCTATTCCATCCCATCCCATCCCATCCCATCTCATCCCATCCCAACACATCCCATCCCAACACACTGCATCCCATCCCATCCTATTCCATCTCATCCTATTCCATCCCATCCCATCCCAACACACTGCATCCCATTCCATCCCATTCCATCCCATCCCATCCCATTTCATCCCATCCCAACACACTGCATCCCATTCCATCCCAACACATCCCATCCCAACACACTGCATCCCATTCCATTCTATTCCATCCCATCTCATCCCATCCCAACACATCCCATCCCATCCCAACACGCTGCATCCCATCCCATCCTATTCCATCCCATCCCATCCTAACACATCCCATCCCATCTCATCTCATCCCAACACGTCCCATCCTAACACATCCCATCCCAGCACGCTGCATCCCATCCCATCTCATCCTATCTTCATCCCATCCCATCTTGTCCTGTCTTCATCCCATCCCATCTCGTCCCAACCTATCTTTAACACATCCCATCCCAACACATTGCATCCCATCCCATCCCATCCCATCCCATCCCATCCCATCCCATCCCATCCCATCCCATCCCATCCCATCCCATCCCATCCCATCCCATCCCATCCCATCCCATCCCATCCCATCCCAACACACTGCATCCCATTCCATCCTATTCCATCCCATCCCATCTCATCCCATCCTGTCTTTAACACATCCCATCCCATCCCATCCCACCCCATTCCCTTCCCACCCCCCACCCCACCTCCTCATATCCCACCCCCACCCCCCTGCCCACCCCTCAGACTCACCGTCGTTGCCTCCGTTGTTGCCCCCATTCCCCTTCTGTGCCCGCAATGGGGCGGCGAGCAGCAGCCCCAGCACCAGGAGGAAGGTGGGGATGGAGACCCCGTCTGTGTGCTGAGCCATCCCTGGGGGGCTGGGGGGGCAGAGAAACCAAACCAGATCAGTCCCGAGACCACCAGTGCCATGGGGGGCACAGAGGGGCCGTCCCATGTGGGGTGGAGACAACATGGCCAGCACTGCATGTCCATCCTCGTAGAGACCCCAGACCCAATTTCCCCACCCCCCAGATCCACCTCCATCCTCACAGAGACCCCAGACCCAATTTCCTCACCCCCCAGATCCACCTGCATCCTCACAGAGACCCCAGACCCAAGTTCCCTACCTCCAGATCCACCTCCATCCTTGCAGAGACCCCAGACCCAATTTCCCTACCTCCAGATCCACCTCCATCCTTGCAGAGACCCCAGACCCAATTTCCTCACCCCCAGATCCATCTCCATCCTCGCAGAGACCCCAGACCCAACTTCCCTACCCCCAGATCCACCTCCATCCTCACAGAGACCCCAGACCCAATTTCCTCACCCCCCAGATCCATCTCCATCCTCACAAGGACCCCCCCAGTGCATTTCCATCCTCACAGAGACCCCAGACCCAATCCTTCCACCCCCCATATCCACCTCCATCCTCACAGAGACCCCCCCCCAGATCCACCTCCATCCTCACAGAGACCCCCCCCCAAATCCACCTCCATCCTCACAGAGACACCCCCCCAGATCCACCTCCATCCTCACAGAGACCCCCACCCCAGATCCATCTCCATCCCCCACAGACCCCAGACCCAATTCCCCCCACCCCATTAAATATCCTCCTCCCAAAACCCAACCGCAGAGATCCACCCCAACAACAAACAGCCCCCAAACCTAGAGCTGGGGAGACCACCTCCCCTTCAACCCCCCCAACCCACAGCCCCCTACCCCTCTTTATAGAGGACCCCCACCCCCCCTATGGGTACAGATGGACTCACCTTGAGGAGGAGGAGGAGGAGGAGCGTTGGGAAGTGGAGGCCCGGTCCCAGGGCCGTATTTATGACGGGGTTGGGATGTGGGCCGGGTCTCTGCTGTGACTCAAAGGCTGGTCGGGTCCTGGAGGGCGCGAGGGTTGAACGCGGCCGTGGGTGTCAACGAGGTCCTGGCAGGTGATGATGACGACAACCAGCTTTGATGTCCTCCAATAGGAAACGACGACGCCGGTTTTGCTCCTCTCTTTCCCTCTCCTCTTTCTCCCTCCACCCCGTTCTGCTGCTCATATAAAGCTTCAAGAACTGCCCCGGCCTGACGGACAGACGGACAGAGGGACGGACAGACCGGTTGTGTTGTCCCCATGGGTGGGTGGGTGGGTGGGTGGATTCCTCCCCCAGGGGATGGGTTGGGATGGGTTGGGTTGGGTTGGGGTTTTGGGCCGTCGTTAAAGGGAATGATTTGGGTGCTGTCCGTCCATCCGTCCGTCTGCCTGTCCATTTCCTTGTCTGTCTGTCTGTCCGGCTGGTTGTCCACCCCCTCTGTTAGGCTGGGAGGCTGCTTAGCTGTCTGTCTGTCCACCCAGATGGCTGTCTGTCCATCTGCCCATTCATTCGGCTGACCATCCATCTGGCTGCCCGTTAATACAGCCGTCCGTCTGTCCGTCTGCCTGCCCATCCGTCTGTCCATCTGCCCAGCTACCTTCATGCCCATCCATCTGTCCATCTATCCATCTGCCTTCTTGCCTGTCTGTCTGTCTGTCTGTCCATCCATCTCTCTGACATCCATCTCTCTGTCCACCTGCCTGCCTGTCCATCTGTCCGTCTGTCCATCTACCTGCCCATCCATCTGTCCGTCTGTCCATCCATCTACCCACCCACCAAGCTCTCCACCCGTCCATCTGTCCGTCTGTCTGTCCATGCAGCTTTAAATCTACCTGGATGTCTGTCCAGCCATCTCCATCTGTCTGTCCTTCCACCTGCCTGTCCATCTGTCCACCTGGTGGCAAGTCTGACTGTCCACCTGTCCATCCACCCATCTGCCCACCCGTCCCCATGTCCGTCTGTCCATCCATCCACTTGTCCTCCATCTGTCCATCTTCACATCCATCTGTCCGTCCATCTTCATATCCATCTGTCCATCCATCCGTCCATCCATCCATCCATCCTCATCCATCCCATCTGTCCGTCCATCTGTCCATCCTCCTCCCTTCTACATCCGTCCATCCATCCCAACACACCCAGGTTGACCTCACAGCCCCTCCAATTTGGAGTCCACCTCATGGATCCCATTGTGGATGGGGGGTCTATGGGGTCTCCCCTCCAATTTGGGGTCCACCTCACCAATCCCATTGGGGGAGAGGGGTTTAATGGGGTCTCCCCTCCAATATGGGGTCCACCTCATGGATCCTATTGTGGATGGGGGGTCTATGGGGGCTCCCCTCAATTTGGGGTCCACCTCACTGACCCCATATGTGGTTCTGGGGTCTCCCCTCCAATTTGGTGTCCACCTCACCGATCCCATTGGGGGAGAGGGGTTTAATGGGGTCTCCCCTCCAATATGGGGTCCACCTCATGGATCCCATTGTGGATGGGGGGTCTATGGGGTCTCCCCTCCAATTTGGGGTCCACCTCATGGATCCCATCACGGATCCCCCCCTTCCCCCCCAAACCCGGACGTGTTGTAGATCCTCCCCATTGCAAAGCAGGTGAAGGAACCTCCCTGAGGACTTGGGGCCACCATCATCTGTCGGAGCAATTAGCGCCTTGATGAGTAATTAAGGGTGGGGAGGCCCCGGGAGCTGAGAGAGACCTGACGAAAGGAAACGTGGGGATGAATCACAACGTGGAGATGCTGATCTGGCGGGGGAAGGCAGCGCCGCGTTGGCTTCGGTCCTAAAACCCAAAGCTGAACCTGGAGCTCCCCATTAACCCCATGGAGATCTATCAGATCCGTCCTGGGATCTTCTCCTATGGGGCAGATCCATCCACGTGGAGGTCCAACCTGTCAGGTCTATGGGGTTCCCATCCCATGGGGATCTGGTCTACCAAGATTCCATCTCATGGAGATCTGGTCTGCCATGATCCCATCCATGGGGGGCTGATCTATTGAGATCCATCCATGGAGGTCTGGTCTACCACGATCCCATCCCATAGAGATCTGGTCTATTGAGATCCATCCATGTTGATCTGATCTGATCTACAGAGATCCATCCATAGGGGTCTGATCTATTGAGATCCATCCATGGGGGTATGACCTACTGAGATCCATCCATAGGGGTCTGACCTACTGAGATCCATCCATAGGGGTCTGATCTATTGAGATCCATCCATGGGGTTCTGGTCTACCACGATCCCATCCCACACAAGGGGACATGAGGGGCACGGGGGGATGTTGTGGGGTTAGGGAAGGACCTCATAAGGGGACATGAGGACATAGGGAGGTATGGGGACATGAGGAGATGCTGGGGGGTGAGGGACCTTATGAGGGGCTATATGGGGACATGAGGGGACATATAGGGATGTGAGGGGCCATATGGGGCCATGAGGGGCCATATGGGGCCATATGGGGCCATTTGGGGACATGAGGGGCTATATGGGGGCGTGAGGGGCTATATGGGGAATGAGGGGCCCTATGGGGCCATTTGGGGACACGAGGGGCCATATGGAGACATGAGGGGCTATATGGGGAATGAGGGGCCATATCATAGTATCATAGTATCATAGTATTGTGCAAGTTGGAAGGGACCTTAGAGATCATCGAGTCCAACTCCCGGGATTCGAGCCCTGTGTGTAGCAGAGCGGCACTTCTACCCCCTGCTCCACAGGAGGGGACCATATGGGGACACAGAACCCCCCCAGGAGACCACAGAGGACCCCCAAGATGCCCATAGGGGGGAGATGCGGGCACACAGGTTGGGCCACGTCCGCCCCACGGCGACGGCGCTTTGGCACAGCACCCCATGGAGCTGTGGTGGAGCTGTGGGGTTGGGTCCGACCAGTTCTCCCAGTTCCTCCACTCCCATCTGGCGCTAATTAACTCTAATTACCTCATTATCCCTCGGGCCAAGGCTGGACCCGACGATGGAGCTTGCCACCCACAGCCAGCAGCCCCATAGTCCCTTACTGCCCCCCTCTTTCCTTCCCCTCTCGCGACCCACAGCGGTGGGGAGGGGATGCGGCCCCACCTCGGGTGTCCCCATGGGAGTGCTGTGACCGTGGGTGGCCCCGGGGTGACACAAGGAAGGTGACAAAGTGGGTGGCCCTGAGGTGACACAAGGAGGGTGACAAAGTGGGTGGCCCCGGGGTGACACAGGGGTGGTTTGGGGACACGGTTGAGGCCAAGAGGTGGAGCTCAGGGTTGGTGGATGGGGCCACAATGCAGCATGGTGGGGTGGGGGCGTGGGGAGGACATCCATGGGCATGTGGACCTGATCTCCATGGGCATGTGGACCTGATCTATATGGGCATGTGGACCTGGTCTCCATGGGCATATGGACCTGATCTCCATGGGCATATGGACCTCATCTATATGGGCATGTGGACCTGATCTATATGGGCATATGGACCTGATCTCTATGGGGATATGGACCTCATCTATATGGGCATGTGGACCTGGTCTCTATGGGCATATGGACCTGATCTCCATGGGCATGTGGACCTGGTCTCCATGGACACATGGACTTGATCTCCATGGGCATATGGACCTGATCTATATGGGCAGATAGACCTGATCTCCATGGGCATGTGGACCTGGTCTCCATGGGCATATGGACCTGATCTCTATGGGCATATAGACCTGATCTCCATGGGCATATGGACCTGATCTATATGGGCATATAGACCTGATCTCCATGGGTATATGGACCTGATCTATATGGACATGTGGACCTGATCTCCATGGGCATATGGACCTGGTCTCCATGGGCATATAGACCTGATCTATATGGGCATGTGGACCTGGTCTATATGGGCATGTAGACCTGATCTCCATGGGCATGTGGACCTGATCTATATGGGCATATGGACCTGATCTCCATGGACACTTGGACCAGACCTCCACAATCACATGGACCAGAACCTGGGGTCAACCTGGAGTGGGGTCAAGAGACGAACCCCACAGCAAAGGGGAGATCTGCCCCCCAATGGGGTCAACGATGGACCCACCACAAGTGGGGCCACCGATTCTCCCCCTGCCCCCCAACGCCGGGGTCCTCTCCCCCCATTACGAAACCCATGGAGGTGGGAGCTGATGAATGGGGAGGGGGCCACTCAAACCACCTTGAATTCTACCCCCCCACCCCCCAAAACCGTGCTCAGTCCTCAAAAAAAAAACCCCCCCACCATTTTATTCACTGACATCTCCATAGGGGGACCCCAATGCTGACCCCTACCCACCCCTTGGGGGGGGGGTCTCGTGTCCCGGTACTCGGACCGGCCGACTCCGGAAGGACCCCATCTTGGGGACAAGGAAGGGGGGGAATGGGGGGGTGGGATGTGGGGTGGGATGGGGGGGCTTGGAGGGGTTCAGTTCCTTCTCATGGTGTCATGGATCCATCGGGTGTACTTGCAGAGGTTGACGTAGACTCCGGGTTTTTGGGGGTCCCCGCAGACACCCGGACCCCATGAGACGATGCCCTGCAGACGCCCGTTGCACATGAGGGGTCCCCCGGAATCACCCTGATAGGGGGGGGAAGAAAAGGGATGGGGGGGACGATGCTTTTTGGGGTTGGGATGGGGGGGGGGGGTCTCACAGCCCCATAGGATCTCTACAAATATGGGGTCGTTTTGGGTCGTAAAACTGCTTCAAATATGTGATCGATTCGGGTCATAAAACTACCCCAAATTTGGGGTCGATTTGGGTCGTAAAACTGCTTCAAATTTGGGATCGATTCGGGTCATAAAACTACCCCAAATTTGGGGTCGATTTGGGTCGTAAAACTGCTTCAAATTTGGGATTGATTCAGGTCGTGAAATTGCCCCAAATATGGGATCGATTCGGGTCATAAAACTGACCCAAATTTGGGATCGATTCAGGTTATAAAACAGCCCCAAATTTGGGGTCGATTCAGGTCATAAAACTGCTCCAAATTTGGGGTCGTTTTGGGTTGTAAAACTGCCCCAAATTTGGGATCGATTCAGGTCATAGAACAGCCCCAAATCTGGGTCTGTTTCAGGTCACAGAACCACCCCAAATCTGGGACTATTTCGGGTCATAGAACCGCCCCAAATTTGGGTCTGTTTTGGGTCACAGAACCACCCCAAATTTGGGACTATTTTGGGTCATAGAACCATCCCAAATTTGGGACCATTTTTGGGGTGACACGTTGGGAAGGGGTCCAGGTTTCAAAACCCCATAGAACTGCCCAAAATTTGGGACTATTTTGGCTCATAAAACCACCCCAAATTTGGGACTATTTCGGGTCACAGAACCACCCCAAATTTGGGACTACTTTGGGTCATAGAGCCACCCCAAATTTGGGTCTGTTTCGGGTCATAGAACCACCCCAAATTTGGGACCATTTTGGGTCATAGAACCACGCCAAATTTGGGACTATTTCGGGTCATAGAACCACCCCAATTTTGGGTCTGTTTCGGGTCATAGAACCACCCAAGTTTTGGTCTGTTTTGGGTCATAGAACCACCCCAAAGTTGTGTCTATTTCGGGTCACAGAACCACCCCAAATTTGGGACCATTTCGGATCATAGAACCACCACAAATTTGGGTCTGTTTCGGGTCATAGAACCACCCCAAATTTGGGACCATTTCGGATCATAAAACCACCCCAAATTTGGGTCTGTTTCGGGACACAGAACCACCCCAAATTTGGGTCTATTTCGGTTCATAGAACCACCCCAAATTTTGCTCTGTTTCAGGTCATAGAACCACCCCAAATTATGACCATTTTGGCTCATAAAACCACCCCAAATTTGGGTCTGTTTCAGGTCACAGAACCACCCCAAATTTGGGACTATTTCGGGTCATAGAACCACCCCAAATTTGGGACCATTTTGGCTCATACAACCACTCCGAATTTGGGTCTGTTTCGGGTCACAGAACCACCCCAAATTTGGGACCATTTCGGATCATAAAACCACCCCAAATTTTGGGACCATTTCGGGTCACAGAACCGCCCCAAATTTGGGCCCACCCCCTGCAATGGTCCCTGCTGAGCTCCTCACCCACCTGGCAGGAGTCGGCGCGGTTGCGGTGCTCGCCGGCACACACCATGTTGGAGGTGATGGAACCCGGGTAGATCCGTCGGCATCGCTCCTCCGGGACGATGGTGACCTTGGCACAGTGGAGGTCTTCAGGGAAGGTGACTGGAGGTGATAGAAGACATGGAGTCACTAAGGGGACCCCCAACCCACATCCCTTGGTCTATAGGGATATCCCTATAGGATATCAATAGGATATCAAGGTCAATAGGGATATCCCTATAGGATATCAATAGGATATCAAGGTCAGTAGGGATATAATAAGGTCAAACAAGGGGTGTAGGACCTCCAACCCCTCTGGTCTATAGGGATAAGGTCAACCAAAGGTTGTAGGACCTCCAACCCCACAATACAAAGGGATGTCAACCAAGGGTTGTAGGATCTTCAATCCCCCTGGTCTATAGGGATAAGGTCAACCAAAGGTTGTAGGACCTTCAACCCCCCAATACAAAGGGACGTCAACCAAAGGTTGTAGGATCTCCAACCCTACAATCCAAAGGGAGGTCAACCAAGGGTTGTAGGACTTTCAATCCCCCTGCTCTATAGGGATAAGGTCAACCAAGGGTTGTAGGACTTTCAATCCCCCTGGTCTATAGGGATAAGGTCAACCAAAGGTTGTAGGACCTCCAACCCCACAATACAAAGGGAGGTCAACCAAGGTTGTAGGACTTTCAATCCCCCTGGTCTATAGGGATAAGGTCAACCAAGGGTTGTAGGACTTCCAACCCCACAATACAAAGGGACGCCAACCAAAGGTTATAGGATCTCCAACCCTACAATCCAAAGGGAGGTCAACCAAGGGTTGTAGGACTCCAACCCCCCCAGTCTATAGGGATAAAGTCAACCAAAGGCTGTAGGACCCCAGACCCTTCAATCTATGGGGAGAAATCAACCCGAAGGTTGTAGGGTCGCTCAACCCTTATAGACAAGAAACGGGTCTCGTACCTTCAGGGCTGGTGGTAGAACCCCATCCTGAGATCTGGCAGGTCATTCCGGCCTGGGGCAATTAGAAGCCAAAGGTAAAGGCTTGACGTGCTCGTTAAGGCGGGCGGGTTGGAGGAGTTTAATGAGCATCAGATCCCCATCTTTAGTGGCCGGGTCGTAACGAGGGTAAGAAATGGCTTTGGAAGAGAGACGGCGCTGCTCCGTTGAGTGGGGGTCCCGGCGGTCACGGCCCCCCAGGCGGACATTGAGGTGGCTGGAGATGGAGGGAGGGAGGGGGAGAATGTTAAGGGGGGGTTGGAAAGGGTAGAGTTGGGTTACTGGGGGATATAATGGGGGAAAAGGGGGGGAATTGGGGTTATTGGGTGGAAAAAGGGGGAAGAATTGGGGTCACTGGGGGATGTATTGGGGGGAAAAGGGGGAGATTTGGGGTTATTGGGGGATGTATTGGGGGAAAAGGGGGAGATTTGGGGTTATTGGGGGAAATATTGGGGAAAAGGGGGAGAATTGGGGTTATTGGGGGATGTATAGGGGGGGAAAGGGGGAGATTTGGGTTATGGGTGGAAAAAGGGGAAGAATTGGGGTCACTGGGGGATGTATTGGGGGAAAAGGGGGAGATTTGGGGTTATTGGGGGATGTATTGGGGGAAAATGGGAAGAATTGGGGTTATTGGGGGAAATATTGGGGGAAAATGGGAAGAATTGGGGTTATTGGGAGATATATTGGGGGGAAAGGGGGAAATTTGGGTTATTGGGAGATATATTGGGGGAAAATGGGGGAATTGATGGATATATTGGGGGGAAAAGGGGGGAGAATTGGGGTTATTTGTGCAAATATTGGGGGAAAAGGGTAGAACTGGGGTTATTGGGGGATGTATTGGGAAGACAAAGGCAGAGTTGGGGTTATCTGTGCAGAAAAGGGCAGAGTTAAGGTTATTTATCCCAATACTGGAAGGGAAAATGACCAAATTAACCATTATTTGTCCCCAAAACTGGGGTTAACCCTATGGAGACCCCCCCCAACGCCCCCCTTTAGCCCACCTACCCAGGGACGTGGCAATGGGCGGCCGTCAGCACCAATTGCGGGCCACCAAAGTCCCCCGCAGATGAATTTGTCCCCTTTGAAGAGAGCAGCTTGCCAGGGAGATCACACGACGTCCCTTCGATCACCCAAAGGACGTTCCTGGGGGCTGTGGGGACAGACAGGGGGGATATGGGTCACCATGGGGTCCCCCATTGCCACTATGGGGTCCCCCATTGCCACTATGAGGTCCCCCATTGCCACCATTGACATTATGGGGACAGATAGGGGGGATATGGGTCACCATGGGGTCCCCCATTGCCACCATTGACATTATGGGGACAGATGGGGGGGATATGGGTCACTATGGGGTCCCCCATTGCCACCATTAGATATTATGGGGACAGATAGGGGGGATATGGGTCACTATGAGGTCCCCCATTGCCACCATTAGATATTATGGGGACAGATAGGGGGGGATAAGGGTCACTATGGGGTCCCCCATTGCCACTATGAGGTCCCCCATTGCCACCATTGACATTATGGGGACAGATAGGGGGGATATGGGTCGCTATGGGGTCCCCATTGCCACTATGGGGTCCCCCATTGCCACCATTGACATTATGGGGACAGATAGGGGGGATATGGGTCACCATGGGGTCCCCCATTGCCACTATGGGGTCCCCCATTGCCACTATGAGGTCCCCCATTGCCACCATTGACATTATGGGACAGATAGGGGGGATATGGGTCGCTATGGGGTCCCCCATTGCCACTATGGGGTCCCCCATTGCCACCATTGACATTATGGGGACAGATAGGGGGGATATGGGTCACTATGAGGTCCCTAATGCCACCATTAGATATTATGGGGACAGATGGGGGGATATGGGTCACCATGGGGTCCCCCATTACCACCATTAGACCCCCCCCCCCAGGTCCTTTCCTACTGCAGTTCCCAGCACCAGGAGCAGGATGAGTGGGATCCGCATTCCGAAGGGGTGGGAGCTGTGGGGCAGAAATTGGGGTGGGGGGGGGGTCAGGGTGTGTGTGGGGGTCAGGGTGAGGTCGGGGGTGGAGGACGGGGAGAGGGAGGGGGGAGGAAGGGCAAGGAGGGGGGAGGGAGAGGGAGGGGGGAGGGAGGGGGAAGGGAGAGGGAAGAAGGGGAGGGAGGGGAGAGGATAGGGAGGAGAGGGGGGAGGGAAGGGAGAGGGAAAATGGGGGGGGGGGAGGAGAGTGGTGAGGGTGAGAGGGGATGGAGGAGGGGGGAGAGGGAGGGGGGAAGAGGGGAGAGGGAGAAGGGGGAGGGGGAGAAGGGGGAAGGGAGAGGGAAAGGGAGGGGGAAGGAGAGGGAAAGGGGAAGGGAGGGGGGAAAGGGAGATGGGGAAGGAAGGAAGGGAGAGGGAAGGGAGGGGGGGAAGGAGGAAGGGAGAGGGAAGGAGAGGGGGAAGGAGAAGGGGAAGGGAGGGGGGGAAGGGAGAAGGGGAAGGGAGGGTGGGAAGGAGAGGGGGAGATGGGGAAGGGAGGAAGGGAGAGGGAAGGGAGGGGAGGAAGGGAGGAAGGGAGAGGGGGAAGGAGAGGGGGAAGGGAGGAAGGAGAGGGAAGGGAGGGGGAAGGGAGGAAGAAGGGGAAAGGAGGGGGGGAAGGGAGAGGGAAGGGGGAAGGGAGAGGAGGAAGGGAGATGGGGAGATGGGGAAGGGAGGAAGGGAGAGGGGGAAGGAGAGGGGGAAGGGAGGAAGGGAGAGGGGAAGGGAGGGGGGAAAGGGAGAAGGGGAAAGGAGATGGGGGGAAGGGAGATGGGGAGATGGGGAAGGGAGGAAGGGAGAGGGAAGGAGAGGGGGAAGGGAGGAAGGGGGAAGGGAGATGGGGAGAAGGGGAAGGGGAAAGGAGAGGGGGAAGGGAGGAAGGGAGAGGGAAGGGAGGAAGGGAGAGGGGGAAGGAGAGGGGGAAGGGGAAGGACATGAGCAGGAAGGAGAGAAGCCGCCCCTCTCCCCCCCACCAGCAAAGAAAGCTCCAAGGACCACCCCCCAAATACACCCCCACCCAAAGTGGGGGGGTGGGGGGGGGGGTGGGGGTCCCCAAGTCCTTACCTGGATCTATAGCCGGGGAGGGGGCGGGGTTTTAGGGGGGTGGGGGGGGGGGGGGGAGGAATAATGGGTGGGGAAAAGAGAAGGGCGAACTCCACCCGAGGTGAGACAACGCCGCTTCCTCCCCGACGGAGCCGAAGCCGGAGCTTATATCGGACCGGAGGAGGAAACCCCGAATCCTCCGCCTTCAGCCTCTAATCCCAGCGCCGTCACTGACACCATCCGCCCATGGGGTGGCACCGGGAAAGGGGAGGGGGGGGGGGGTGTTATAAAGGGGGTGGGAGACCCCTCGAAGTGGAGATATGGGGGGGGTTGGGGGGCAAGAAGTGAGTCCGTGTTGGATCGAGAGGACATTGGGATGAAGGCAACCCCAAAAAGACATTGCCTTGTTTGATGGGTTCGACCCCACAATGGTTGGGAATTGGGGTTGGGTCCAGAAGACCCCAAAGATGGAGATCTGGGGGGTTTGGGGGGCAAAAAGTGAGTCCGTGTTGGATCGAGAGGACATTGGGATGAAGGCAACCCCAAAAAGACATTGCCTTGTTGGGGGTCAACAAGATGGATTCGACCCCAAAATCATTGCGTGTTGGGGGTGGGGGTCCAGAAGACCCCAAAGATGGAGATCTGGGGGGTTGGGGGCAAAAAGTGCCTCTATATTGGATGTAGAAGCTCGAGAGGACATTGGGATGAAGGCAACCCAAAAGACGTTGCATTATTGGGGTTGGGGGGACACCATAATGGGTTCCAACCCATTAATGGTTGGGAATTGGGGCTGGGGTCTAGAAGACCCCAAAGGTGGAGATCTGGGGGGGTTTGGGGGGCAAAAAGTGAGTCCGTGTTGGATCGAGAGGACATTGGGATGAAGGCAACCCCAAAAGACGTCGCATTATTGGGGTTGGGGGGACACCGTGATGACCCCACAATGGTTGGGAATTGGGGCTGGGTCTAGAAGACCCCAAAGGTGGAGATCTGGGGGGTTTGTTCCATTTCTTCCTCATTTTTCCTCCTTTTTCCCCTCCTAAATGTTGGCTTTTATTCCCATTTCCTCCTCCCCTGTTTCTTTTCCCCATTTCCCACTATTTCCTCCTTTCCCCTCTAATTATCCTGTTTCCCTTTTCCATTTCCCCTTCTTCCTCTTCCATTTCCTCCTTTATCCCCTTTAATTTCCTCCTTCCCCCCCCAATTTGCCTTTTCCCCCTTCGATTTCCTCATTTTTCCTCCTATTTTCCCCTATTTCCTCCTTTTCTTCCTCAATTTCCACCTTTTCTTCCTCAATTTCCTCCTTTTCTTCCTCAATTTCCGCCTTTTCTTCCTCAATTTCCTCCTTTTCTTCCTCAATTTCCTCCTTTTTCCTCCTTTTCCCTCAGGTTTTCTTTTTTCCTCTTCCATTTCCTCCTTTTCCCCCCAAATTTGCCCTTTTTCCCCTACAATTTCCTCCTTTTTCCTCCCACTTCCCCTTTTCCCTCAATTCTTCCTTTTTTTCCTCTTCCATTTCCTCCATTTCCCCCCAAATTTGCCTTTTTCCTTCCCAATTTCCTCCATTTCCCCCAATCTTGTCTTTTCCCTCTTCCATTTCCTCTTTTTTCCTCCCATTTTTCCCCCATTTCCTCTTTTTTTCCCCCAATTTTGGTGGTTCTTTTCCCCTCCCATTTCCTCGTTTCCTCCCCCAATTCTTTTTCCCCTTCATTTCCTCCTTTCCCCCCCCATTCCCTCCCAGTTCCTCCCAGTTCCTCCCAGTTGCCCCATTATCCCTCCCAGTTGCCTCCAGTTATCCTTCCCAGTCCCTCCCAGTTCCCCCCAGTTATCTCTCTCTGCTCCCCCCCAGTTGCTCCCAGTTCCTCCCAGTTGCTCCCAGTCCCTCCCAGTTGCCCCAGTCGCCCCCAGTCCCTCCCAGTAGCCCCCAGTCCCTCCCAGTTGCCCCCAGTTGCTCCCAGTTGCCCCCATTCTCTCCCAGTTGCCCCCAGTTGCACCCAGTAGCCCCATTCCCTCCCAGTTGCTCCCATTCCCTCCCAGTATCCCCCATTCCCTCCCAGTTGCTCCTATTCCCTCCCAGTTGCCCCCATTCCCTCCCAGTTGCCCCCAGTAGCTCCCATTCCCTCCCAGTTGCCCCAGTTGCTCCCAGTCCCTCCCAGTTGCCCCCATTCCCTCCCAGTTGCTCCCATTCCCTCCCAGTTGCCCCCATTCTCTCCCAGTTGCCCCCAGTCGCCCCCAGTCCCTCCCAGTAGCCCCCATTCCCTCCCAGTTGCCCTCAGTTGCCCCCAGTCCCTCCCAGTTGCTCCATTCCCTCCCAGTTGCCCCCAGTTGCCCCCAGTCCCTCCCAGTTGCCCCCAGTCCCTCCGGGTCACTGCAGTTCACAGCGCTCCCAGTTTGCCCTCGCGCTGTTACTGGGCGGACTGGGACGGTCGGTGCTGACTCAGCCCACCCACAGCCGCTAATTACCCCTTAATTACGTGATTCTAATTAAGCCGGGCTGCCCCACCCTGAGGGACACGAGGGGGGGGGTTAATTGGGGGGGAGGGGCCAATTAAGGAGGAGAGAAGTGATTAATTGGGGGGGGGGGGGGGCTGAGGTTAATTGGGTGTCAGAGATTAATTATGGGGGAGGTGATTAATTGGGGGGGGGGGGGCTGAGGTTAATTAGGGATCTGAAATTTAATTGGGGGGGGGGGTCTGAGGTTAATTAGCGGGTAGGTTAATAAAGGAGGTGATTCATTGAATGGGGGGGGGGTTGAGGTTAATTAAGGAGAAGCGATTCATTATGGGGGGGCTAATTGGGGGAGATTAATTGGGGGGGGGACAGGGATTAATTGGGGGGGGGGAGGGATTAATTAAGAGGCTGATATAATTGGGGGGGGGAGGGGATTAATTAAGAGGCTGAGGTTAATTGGGGGGGGGGGGGGGGAGGGGATTAATTTGGTCCCATAAGTCCATCCCCCCCCCCCCCCAATTCCACAATATAGAGACCACCCTGAGCTTCCCAAATGGATTTTATTGGGGGGGGGGGGGGGAGATGGGGATGGGATGGGGGGGGATGGGATGGGGGGGGGGAGGGGGATGGGATGGGGGGGGGGGTGGGGGATGGGATGGGGAGGGGGAGTTGTAGGGTTATGGGGTGGGTTATGGGGGGAGATTTGGGTGGGGGGTTACATGGGGA
>NW_027315603.1:0-25660 GCF_039878825.1 Excalfactoria chinensis
TCACTGGAGTTGGAGGCATGCTGGAGTCACTAAGGCTCAGCTGACTGGGCTCTGACGTGCTGCTGGGGGGAGCTTTCACAGAGCTCTCCTTGTTACTAGATTTCTGCAGAGAAACCAAGTCAAAGTGAAGGTGTTGTACAGAAACAGTTGTGTTTGTTGCACTGTAAGAAGAATGGGCTGAGCACTTCAAACCCGTATCTCATTCTCAATCACAAAAGCACCTGTGCAAATCTGTGCAAAGAAACTTACCACTTTTGCAGGAGGTTTTGGCTTCTGCTGGAGAGCCTTCTTGGCCTTTGCTGCAGCAGCTTGAGCCTGGTGGATCCGTTCTGCAAATATAAATTAATAGTTAGGGTTCCAGAACACAAACATGTTTGTGTACATAAGGAATGAACAGGGTAGTCCCACCAAGCCAGGCTTACCAAACTCCTCCTCACTCCTATTCCGGTGCAGGTAGATCCACAACTTGCGTCCAATGTCGTATTTAACACAGGGATCTTTCTCATAATGCAAACGATCCAAAGCACCACTAACAACAGTGTTAACCTGAAAATACAGAATTCACCATATTACCAGCTGTCCTTGTTGGGGCAGCTAGAGGTCAAATCCATTCAGCATTAAACCAGAGTAAGTCGCTGGCGATCTAAATGTGAGTAAGAAGTGGCTAAGAGCAGAAGTTGCACTGCAGGGTGCTGCTTGCCATCTGGAATTAAATGGAGCTTCAAGAAATCCAAGGGCTCTGAAGAATCAGCTCTTTCTGGATCTGTTCTGTAAGCAGCTGTATGCACAATGCAATGTAAACCCTGGGTCTTTTTTCTCAGGTGACATCCAACTTACTTGAGCACTTGTGACATCGGGCGCGAGGAACTGGGAATCTTTAAGCAGCTCACAGATTTCAGCACGAGTTCCTTCTCCATTGGGAAGCCGAGCAGCAGCATCACGAACTGAAGGAGAAAATCAGAGCTTAAACTTGCAGCTGCCAGCGTTTCCCCACCATCATTTCAGGTAATTTTTCTCTTCATTTATGTCATATCAGTAAATCATCCGCTTTTTTCTTTCATATCATAGATTCCTAAAGTCACTGTTTGGGTGGACAGATGTGCCTTTCAATTAGTAAATAAATAACCATCAAAGCATGCAATCACCTTACCAAGAGACAAGATGGTGACATATGCTGGTCTATCTGATCGCAGGAGAGAATGCTCTCGGGCTTTGTTTAATGATGTCTCCTTGTCAAACACCCCCTTCACAGGACCAACAACTGACTCAAAGCCGTGCATACGGAAGGTGAAAGCTTTGTGGGGCTGGCTGTAACGGTAACGTTCCTGTGTTTTGAAACAAGAGGACTGAATTTAGCAGGACACAAACAGAGCAAAGTCCTGAGGTTTGTAACTGATATTGTAATATAGATTAAGTTACCGTCATTCTCTAGATAGTTTCTTAAGTTTTTGCAGAGTAAACAACTCTCAAACCATACAAATCCTCTTGTTTTAATGGCCAACTCTTAGGAAGAGTCTCTTTTTACCTGCTCCTGGAATACACGTTTCTCCTCTCCAGTGCTAGGTCGGACTACATAGTCAGTCCTTCTGAAACAAAGACCACCGTTAGCATTGAGCAACGAGCCCACAGTAATCCCAATCCCAAAGGATTAACCACCTCACTGCAAATTCTTCTGGCACCAAAGAAAAAGTTCTGAAAGCACTTATGCTGGTATAGGTAACCCTGCAGAGACCTTAAAATATTCCCTACAGGCTATCTGAAGGTAAGCAAGGACTGTAAGCAACCCAGTAATGAGGACACACATTAGGTCAGAGGTCTCTTTGGGTAACAGCTGAATTTGGTAAAACTGAGCTGAGTTTGCAATGTCCAGTTATTTTGTCTATAAACTCTGACAACAAATTCTCTCCTGCCACATTTTTTCTTTGAAGTAACCGGCTCTTCAGATCTAGAGCTACAAGGACCAAACTCCACAGCTTTAGCACATACTGTGCAGGTTTAAAAGCAATATTATACACTTACACTCTAGGAATTGGCATTATGGCATCTGAGCTGTCTTCATTTTCCTATTAAAGAAACACAGAAATGTCAGTGTTGGATACAACCCAGCCGGGCTTTGTGCTGCTAAAAGACCGTTTTCTCCTGACTCACTTTGAAGAAAGTCTGGTCCTTGGTTTCCAACCAGAGCTGAAACAGGGCTGCCAATTCTTTCTCATGATCTTGGCAAGAACCTGGTCCAAAAACCAAGAAACATAGGAAATGAAAATCATTTGTTATAAAGCCACATGCTTGTACTTTCCAATCATCTCCTACTGCCTTCTAACCTCCATGCACCACCAGTCACAAGGCACCTTACATACTATGATCATCAAGTCCAACCTGACTCCAAAACTCTGCCAGTTTAAGCCCGTGAATATGATCAGGAGTCACAACAGGTAGGATAGAAAAACATCAGCTTCAGCTAAAGCTAAGTAAAAATGCAAGTGTCGGTAGTTTCACACAATACTGAGCCTGGGCAAATTCATTATTCATTTGCTCTTTGGTTCCTGCTTGTAAAATGGGAATAAAATCACCTGCTTCACAGAGAAGCTTCAATTATTTATAACTGTAATGAAGAATTAGGCAGAATGGAAAATATGAAGGTGTTCAGAAAGATCTGAAGGGTGACAAAACATGGTTATGTCAGCGAACGTAAAGGAAAAAAGCTCAGTGCCTTTGATCACTTTCTATTGCTGCAAATAATGTCTAACAAAAAGTACTGAATGTAAACCACGTTTCTGCTCAGCTAAAAGAACACAAAGAGCCCAACCACTGAAGTTATGGATCTGCTGGACATCATCTCTGGGCTACAGCAAGGAAAAAGGAAGAGTTCTGGAGCAAACAAATGATCTTTACAACACCAGAAATCACAGAAAAGTGCAAGTTACCAAGTAATTTCCACTGCTGAGTTTTTTCCTTGAATTCAACAAAAGGTGAGAAGCTGGATGGAACATCTACAAAGAAAGATGTGCAGTTCAGAAACATCACACAACAACACAACCCCCCCAGTTCTATGGCTGTAACACAAACTGTTGAGTCAGTGACAGCATTTTAAGTGATGACAGCTCCAAATGGACTCTTGCCCAATGGGAAGGTTAGCATCTCCTGAGGAAACACTGCAAGCCCAAGAACAGAACAGGGCAACAACCTTTGTGTCTACAAGCTGTCAGATCAGATCCCAGGAACTGTTAATGGATGGTAATCCATGGGCTCATGTTGAAACAGACTTGAGATTTAAAGTAATCACCATCATTATGGAGAACATCACGTATCCATTTGGCAAAGGCCAGTACAATCTACACTGTCCTTCCATTTAAAACTGAGCAAACCAGAACCATAGAATAAATGAGTTTAAAAGGAAGAAGTAGAGCTTAGCTGGCCCAAACCCCAGGTAAAAGAGCTGGTCCTTCATGTTGCCAGTGGATAGATCAAAGAAGCATCTCATTTATTTTTCACTATCTCCAAAGACAACTGCAACCTCCTTGTACATGCTTCAAACACGCTGCCTTAAGGACATGATTCAAACAGGAGAAACAGCCTGTTTTAGTTTCACATCCATTAGAATCAAACTGGGTCTTATCTACCATCCCCATGCAGATGTAATCCCTATTACAGAAGCACTGTAAACAATACAATGACTTACTGTGCTGATGAATTAAAGATTGACCTGAGCTATAATATAAACCAGCGCTGATTAGAACAAATGTTACAAGCTCCATTAGTATTTCTGACAGCTATTCTTACCTCTGCTGTCACCTGACAGTACTGCAGGCAGGTAAAACCAGTTCAGACCAGTTAGTGGCAAAAGAGAACCAGGTATTCAGTGCACTGGCAGGAGAAGTTTGCCAGTCTATAACTTTATCCTCAAGCTGGAAAGAAAACATAAGCATTCTGTTAAAGATGGATATTTTCTAATAGAAAACCAACCAGCCAAACTTGTAATGGGAAAAAAAAATGAATTGATACTGACACAAAAAGATCATCTGCCTTTTCCAAGTAACTCTAAGGTGGTATTTCAGAAAACAGACAGCAAAAATGGGGAAAAAATTCCACACTATCACCAGCCCTTACACGCAGAATTGATCACATCATGACCTCACAGCACGAGTACACAAAGGCTTAGGCAGGCAGCCATTGAATTCACGACACAGAATGTTGGTGTGCACTCTCAGACACCTGTAATCTTGTAACATCGAACCCACACATGGATGTGATTCAGAGCAAAATGCTCCCGGAGAAAATCTCTATTACCCAGCTACAAAAATCTCTGCGCTCTAATTTGACTTTCTGCAAAGACTGTTACACTTGTGGGTGGTTCTCACCATAGAGAGACTGGCAGGTCCTTCCAGAAACAGTATTTCCAACAGAAGGGAAAAGAAGCTGGAAGATATTTCATTACTCCAAGCACGGCTTCATGTCTTCAAGAGGTCTTCAAATGAAAGAAAACACAGGCAGTGTGTAAGCATCCTTAGTTTAAATACATGAGATCATACACATATATGAAGCCCACCCTCATACACAGAGTATATGGGGCTTTTTGAAGCACTTACTCCTCTTTGACAGATGACAGAGGGATGGGGGAATGATCCTGAGACAGCGATGGGATCCCATGTGCACCGCTGAAAGAATCAGCCAAATCTTCCACCTCTGATTTGATGATCTTCAGCTTCTTCTTCTTTTTGTCATCCTTTTCCTTCACCTTTTTCTTGAAGGTTGCAAGGTCAAATAAAGCTTCAGAGATGATAAAAGGTAAGAAAAATAACAAGACATCTTACTATATTTCAGTGAAGACCATAAAATAACAGTAGAATTAAAGACATATTCAAAACCACATGTAAGACAAACTTCTCCACTGTCTGTTCATCCCATCCTCCTACTCCCACATGTCTGGAAGCACTGCTTCCAGCCACTCACCTGCTAAGGATCCTTTCCTGCCAGCATTTACACGAGTCATAATGTCCTCCAGGGTAATGTCTGCTGTCACTAAATCTGGGTGGTCCTACATGGGACAAGAGGACAGGAAGGAAAATCAGGAACAGATAAAATGCCGCGTTAGCAACAAAGATCCAGAAGGTAATCGAACACCGAAACACCTCAAACCTATCTGGGATCAGCTTACAAAGTTAATCACTACAACAGAAACAGAGAAGTCTTCAATCCCCAAGCTGAAAATGCTGAGTCTCAACAACCCATGGTGAAAGCTACAGAATACATCTGAGCAGATAACCACAAACAAGGGATGCCATCAGCAGCTACGTATGATTATGGCATGGAATCGAAGGGCAGCACACACACACTCCTTGTCAGACCCCAACGTTTCCTGTTGTCTTACAGGTTGGTATTTTCGTTTCTCACGGTGTTTCCTCAGCATCATCTTCAAATCACTCTCACCAAGTTCTATTCTGTCTGCAATAAAAAGAAGTCAGGGATAATATGCTTTTCTTGTTTTGCTTGGCTACTTTACAAACCCAGAATGCCATTTTCTATTCATTCTCACTCCCAACAACCTCCAACTCCCAGTAAATAAATTTCCCTTGAGAATTTGAAACGCTTTTCATCACTTTCTTACAACACTTTCTACCTTCGTTCATTAGATTTCATTGCTAAGGCAAATATGGAAGTGAAAAGAAGTGAAAAGCCAAAGGTTTGCAGCCTTGATTGCGGTAACCTGCAGAGGAATTCCCTTGCCACATGCACATAAACAGCTACAACTGCACCACGCTACTGCTTCAATCATCAAGGAGAAAAAAACAACAACAAAACCCGCTAATATTATACAAACTTTGGATATTTTGGGGACTATAAAACTGAAGTATTATGTGATTTCTCGTGGAACAACAAATTCTCACACCAGGTTCTCAAAGTAATCCTCACGCCTCAATCCTTATTGACCCCTGCGTTGTTTCTCACCTGCTGTTCTCATGTCCATGGTTGACAATGTGGGTATCACTCTCAGGGGAACTGGTGGACTCGGACAACGTGTGGGAGAGCTCGGAGGCCAGGAGCTTAGATCTTAAATGAACAAACAGTGAAATGAATGTCTGCAAGTCTTATCAGCCCCAAACACAGCTAATCCCGTTCCTCAGTGCTTATTAAAGGGCTCTTTAATAGATAATACAGATAGAGGGTTCTTCCTCTATCAAATACACTATCCCCGCTTAATCAAAACGCCTTTTTCTCTATTCACAGCTCACATCTTCAGTCCTGGGCATTACCTTCTTCATCAGAAGACAAAGCAGTATCTCCACACTCCTCTTTCACTTCCCTCAGAATCTTCAAGTAGCGCCGATGTGTCCGTTTCTCCCGCTCTTCTGCGTCATACGATGGTGAGAAATGCCTTCTCTTCATGATCATATCAGGGCCTCCTTTCCTAGCTAACTCCAGCAAGTACTGCAAGACAAGATACGCCTGATGTTAGTCATCTCAGTTACAGGCATTTAGTAAGAGAATGGAGAGTTGTGAAGGCACAGACAGCAAGGCACGCTGCTGAAATGACAGCCTGTCCATTACAGAACACAAGAAAGTGATGGCTGTGCCTTGAAGACACTCACGTTGCGGGAAGCAAGGATCTGCTTGAGCAGCCGGTAGAAGTATTGCTGCTGAGAGCTCAAGTAGCGTTTGTACTGAGACTTCAGACACAGCTGCCGGTACTTCACCACCTCGGGATTGAAGTGTCCATCTGCAGTAAAGAGGTCAAAACTCCTTCAGTTTTCAGCCTGAGAAATGACAACACATCACACGTTATTGTGCTCACTGACCACGGAAGAGTTTCTGGGCGATGTGCAGTGGATTTCCAAAGCGGAAGTTTTCGCCATTGAACAAAGCAGAGATGATTTTGTTCTGATGCTCGTGGTTGTTCTCAGGGAAGCGAGGCAAGAACGTTTTTAGGTGTTCTTGCTGCGCATCTGTCAGCACCTCCTGCCATGTAGACAAGCTGACAACTTCAAAGAAGATCTCAGGCTAAAGGAAGGAAATGGGAAATAACTGAGGAAAAAAAGCATACGCATCTTTAACAACTTAAGCTAAATAACACAAGGCCGCCCCACACTGAAATAACGTCGTGTGGAAGAGGAAATAATTGATACTGGTAATAAGTTCTGTTCCGCTGTATTCAGCACAATAGCAATTAAACACGCTGCCTGTTAAGGCTCTGCAAACACAAGGCGCTACTCACGTCCTCCAGAAGGTCCTCGGGCAGACTGACTCTGGTCGTGCCCAGCAGACAGTCCTCCATGATCCGAGCCCCATTTCCATCCCCGCACGGCCCCAGCTCCAAGGGGTCTGTCAGCATGTGATCCAGGGAGTCCATCCTGCTGCTTCCAGCTCCTGAACAACGAATCCCTCAGCACACCCAGCAGCGCAGCAGCTCCATCCCACACTGCCCAGCTCCGAGGGGACACGTCTGATGCAGCTCAGCTCGGGCTCCTCACAAGCTTTGAGCTGCCGTGTCCCAGCTCGGTGCGGACACACAGAGCCCACAGCAGCTCCACGCAGCCCTTTGGGGGGAGCAGGCCTCGGTGGGCCGCCTGACCCACACCGAGAGCCGGAGGCCGCTCCCCTCGCGCCCAAGCCGCCTCCTCACCTCAGCGGCTCGTCCAGCGGCAGCCAGGCCGCGGTGCCGCCCCCGTTAAGCTCCCGTCCCGCCGGAGCAGCTCGCAGCGCGGTGCGGCCCGGAGCTGCCGGCCGCTCAACTCAACCCTCTGGCGGCCCCTGAACCGGAAGCCGGAAGGGGGCTACCGCTTCCGGTGCGTGCTGCAAAGCATGGCTGCCGCGCCTGCGCAGTGCCTTCCCATTAAGAGTCATTCAAAGGGTACGAGGAGGATAAAAACACCGAGAAAAGGGTTTTTTTTCCCCCCTGGTTCTTTTTCTTCCTTCCCCCCCAAACCTCTTTAATTAACACCTCAATTAGGACCCACTTTCTCCCACAGACACCACAGCCTTTAAAAAAAAACAACCAAGAAGAAAAGATTTATTAACGTGGTTGTTTTTTGTGTTTTTTACACGTTTTAATGTAGCACAAAGACTACGAACGACACCGACAGTCACCGCCTGGACAATGGAACACACACGTTTCAATAAGGGCAGGCAGAACGCTGCCCCCCCCAGTGCCCAAAGCAGCCGGAGCTCAATGCGGGGTTGGGGGCCTATAGGGGGTTAATGGGGAACAAAACCAGCTCTGTCTCTTCTTCCTTTATAACACAATTGCTCTGCTCAGCTCTGCAGCTCCCCCCCCCCCCCAGCTCCTATTCTGGGAGGTCACCGTAATTAATGACTTTGGAATGAAACATTCACAACACTTGATTTCCAGACGTGCTTCTCCCCCTCCAACAAAGGCATCAGTTTGAGGACGAGATGAGTCGCTTAATGCTGGTGTCAAGCTGATGGCTCGAGTGCACTGCTATTGGGAGCTCGCTATAGCGGGTATGAGTCCAAAGGTGCCGTTGTACAACTGCTTTTCTGGAACACTTTGCACTTCTCAGCTTTAAAAACCTGATGCAAGAACAACCAACCTCATTCTGCGGCCTTTCCCAAAGGTGGATAAAGCGTTTCTCTCTTAATTTCACATCTGTTAAATCATTAAAGACAAGGTTTGATAACGTCCAGAGATTTCAGGCTTTAAAGTTTGATAACATCCAGAGATTTCAGGCTTTAAGACTTTAAAACTGCTCCCGTAGAGCAGCATCCATTTGCAATGATTTAATTTCCAGCTCTTCTACTTCCCTCCTGCTCATCCCAACACGTGTTTGACTTGTTGTTAATACAGCAGCCCGAAGGCAGACCCCCCTCCTAAAAAAGGGCTCTGTGAGGCAAAGCCAACGCAAAGAGCTTCTTTCTATTCTCCCATACAAACAACTGCAACGGCCTGTTCTTCAAGAAGTGCTCAGCAACATGATTTCATTTCAATTAAGGGGTATCGCAGCTGCTCCCAAACCCACCGAACCCAAAGGCTCATCACTGCACTTGACTAAATGGGAGCTCAGGTCTTCAACTACTTACCAACCCAATGAATGCCCCAATTATTAGTTAATGCCCCACTACTGTGGCTGCAATATGAGAAGTGAAATCCCAGGCACAAATTAATCTACACTTTGGCAAATCACTTCAGAGTTACCTTGAAACAGTCCCGGACTGGCCAGTATTTCAATCAGGATTTCTCATCATGCATGGTCACGATTTCCACACCACATTAACAGATATGTTATTTATCAAGGGAATAACATGCTACAAGGCTTCGCCAGCAAGGAACAAGACATCTGCTTTCCAAGCCTGAGTGTTACATTCTCTCGTATTTAAGAGCTTTGCCTTCGTAAGAACTGGCACCACAACCTGTATAACATGTGTAACACCACTCACATGATTTAATTCCATCTCAATCCGTAGAAGTAATTACACCAGAGGTTCCAGATTTGCACTCAATGCAGTGTAAGAGAAAGTTAAAGAGATCCTCTCTTAGTTCTTCTGGCCTTTCTTGAGGGTCATTAAGACTTCTCTGCTTTCCATTTTATAAATAATCTTATCCTGTTATGCACTGACATTCTGGGATGAGGTTTCAAGCAGAATGAATGAACACTTAGACACATACAGTACAGCCCATCAACAGTACATGGCGTTGCAATCGTACTCTCGCAATACCAAAAAGCATTAAATAACCAACACGACCTGTGAAGGAGAATTATGTAAGAAAAGAATACGCTGCCTTAAAAGAAAAAAAGACACCTTTCCCTCTCTCCTGGTCCCCAGACATAACATCAGTTCTGTACATAGACCAGGTCTAGCAAAGCAGGCAATTCTTGCAGATGGCTTTTCTGTGTCCTGTACATAGTGGTCCACTGGTGTTTTGCTTGTGTTTCCTGAGTCCAAGGGCTGGTCACTTTAAGAAACTGTCCGAAGGAATTAGTGTGTTGTTCACAAGGTATGCGGAAAATCAGCATAACCAACTCTTCATCCAGTCCTCAAGAGAAAGATACGTCCAACGTTCAGGTGGCAACTGAGATGACCAGCCTTCATTTTCAGAAGGTGCACTTCTATAAGCCATTTCTCCTGGCAGATCTATCATTAGAGATCACAGCAGAAGCTGCTATGCAGGCTAAGGGAAGCATTTTCTGTTTGTGGGCAAAAAGGTGTTTTGCCCTGCAAACTCTGGAGGGAGAAATAATAACAGTGGCTCCGTACTACTGTTACGTGTTGCTATGGTTTTATTCCAAACATAAGGCTGCACTTTTCCTTTCTCTGGAACTGCTTGGGAAAGCAGGACAGGCGAGACAGCATGTAAACAGTTTGAGGGTTGGAAAAATAATAATTTAATGGACTGCTTCTGCACGTCGTCACAGCTTCATTGTGGGATCCATCCCCACACACATAAGCAAAGAGTCACTGCTTCACTGCTGCTCTTATTCTCCACAAAGTCTGCTCTCGAGCTTATATTCCCTTTCACGTTGGCTGCTGAAACAAAGACAGAGAAAGCAGTTCTGCCATATCCCAGCAACTTACATGATGTCCTCTTGTTTAACAGCTCCTATTACAAATATACATACAACATCATCTGCCAAATTAGCCTTCAGATGGACAAGCTATTCCCTTACAATTGAAATAGTAGGTGGTTACCAGAGACACTTCTCAGAAGGAAAAAATTAGGGTCAGCAGACATGCCAAAAAAAGTCCAGGGCAGGCAGAGGTTTCATTTCTCCTCTTGTCCTTTCTGTTAAAAGCTGCATAAAATGGCATCCCAGGAGGATTCTGAGGGTAATTCTTCATGGTCACTGAGGACTTAAACCCTCTTAAAGCATTAACAAGAGCTTCAGGATTTTAGCTGAAGTGAGTAAATACTTTAAAACATATGAGCTCCAGGATACCCATCTACTCGGGCTTTTGGAGGAGGTGAAAAATACGAGCGACACCCCAATGCTTCTTCATTCATGTTCTGCTGAGAAAGTTCTTGGTTTAGTGATGTGCACTTCACTGCCCCCATTCCCATTGGTGGTTGTAGTGATTATGTACTGGGTTGTTTGCTGCTGATTACTCGTTTGAGATTCCAGCGTATCAGTGTGTGTTGGTGGCTGGGAAACACCAACCTGCACCTCATTGGAGAGCGAGGAGTTCTGTTTGACATCCAGATCAGGTTGACCTTCAGATATCACATAGTGGGTCTGCATGAAGAACATAAAAAGTCAATTGTTTTATCTTCTACAGTCTCTGTTCTAATCATCTCTAACCTTCCTGCTGCTCTGCTGAATGACATTGTGGCATAAATAAGGAATCTTGAAGCTGATGATGTCCCGCTTTTAAACAAAGCTTTGAGACCACCAACACTTTACTCTCTGTGGCCCAGTCATCATTTTGGCATGCACTTAACCTTACAGGCTTTAAGCTTGACATTATTTTAGATTTAAAAAGCCATTTTTTCCCCTCCTTACCTGAGTGACTGCTTTCACTTGCCCTGTGTTGACAGTGGTGACGGGTGTACCTACAGCTGTCTCTGTGATGACATACTGGCCTTGAGGGATGGTCATCATCTGAATCTCGGATGCTAAAAGATTGAAACCAGACAATCAAGGTCTGCAAACTCAAAGACCACCATGAAAGATGATTATGCTTATGCATCAATAACAAGAGTAGCCATTGAGGATATGGTGTTTCACGAATATAACTTGCACTCCACATCACACCTCCATCATCTTGATTATTTTCAAGGATCCACTCCAGTTTGAACAAGCTGCTACCCAACAGATTCTTACTGAACACAAGATCCTTGGATTAAAGGAACCCAGTTTGCCTGACCAGACCACGTGCCAGATAATTGTAGATCAGCAGTAATAAAAGCTAATACAATCACTTTCATTTGTCTAAGATAATACTTAAGAAGGCCAAGCTCTGAAAACATACCATTTGTTGGCCAGTAAAACTAGAAAACATAGTAGTCTCACATGCCAGCCAAACTTCCAGCTGCTGCTGACACTTACAGTAACTCCGAAATGAATTCCACGTGCTGGGAAGATACGTGTGCTGGACTGAAGATCCTTGCTGCTGCTGGAGGGCTTGGTTTTGTGTAGATGCAGCTGTCTGCATCTGTGAGGGGCTGAGTTCCTGCTGTGATTGCTGTGAGGAGGGACTCAGAGGCTGACCCCCAACCTAGAAAAAAAGGCAAGCAGACTGAGGACTGCACACACCTGCACCATTATCAACATCGCCTCCTTTATTAAGGGAGGAAAAATTAAGGCTTCTATAGTATACTGAGCACAAGAAGTACAAAGCTCTCTCCCAGCTGACATCTTCCCATGATCAATATGCAGAGTCTGGAAAAGACAGATATGGCTTCCCAAAGTTTACACAGGACCTGAGGAAATGGCTCGCTCAGAGAGGTTCAGCCTGGATGTTAAAGAAAGGTTCTTCACTGAGATGACAGTCTGGAACAGGGTCCCCATGGAAGAAATCAGCACCAAGCCTACACCATTTTAGAGAAACACCTGCAGAATGCTGTCACACATGGTTTAAGTTTTAGGTACCCACGAGTTGGACTCATTGATCCTTGTGGGTCCCTTCCAACTCAAGATATTCTTTGATTTCAAGATAGAAGTCAGGCAGAGGAATTAGACAAGAGGCTAAAAATTATTCCAGGGCACAAAGCACCGAACTTCCAAATACTTGAAGAATTCCAATTTTCATTTATATCAGTTTCTATCAATTTAAGTGGTTATTTCTATTTAATCAGGAATAGCTGCGAACTCATCCATTTCCGGCCATTTATCTCTACCTTTTGTACATTCTGAAAACATAACCAAGCCCTAAGGAATACGATGACCTCAAAGATGTTTAACATGGCAGTTCTTCCATGCGGTCCTTTAGCTTAAGTACAAAATGATTGCTGTGATTCAGGATAGTAACGTGCCATCTGCGCAGAGAAGAGTGACGTACCTGTGATGATGACTGAGCTGTGGGTGACGGCTCTGTGACCTGGATGTGCTGCACCTGGATGGCATGTTGGGTATATGTCTGGGGGTCATGCAGCTGTCCAACATCCACTGTAGAGTGCTGAGACTGGTGAGGTGAGGTAGCCTAGAAAGAAAACCAAAGCAAGGATATGTACTTCAAGTTCTCTGCAGAAGAAGCCAGGAACTTTTCTGGCTTTATTTTAACTATCCCCCAACAAATCACCCAGTACTACAGCCCCAAGGAAGCACGGGCTTCCTATGAGAGGGTCAGAAAGCATACAAACTCTCCCAGCAGGTTACTCACCTGGGCCACTTGAACAACCTGCAGTTGAATGTGCTGAGGCTGCTGCAAGCCAGTTGTGGACTGAGACACAGGGATGTACTGAATTCGCTGGTAGTCTCCCTGGGGAGTTCGATAGTCTGTTGTGAGGGTCTGGGATAGCTCCGTCATTGCTTGTGTCAGTAAGTCTGTTGTCTGAACAGACAGAGAGAGAAACACACACACAATATCATCCATATTGCCTACGTGACTGAATACCTTTATAGGGCTGCAGTTCTTTCACTGCACTGAATCTAACACCTACGCCATTGAGCCTCACTATTTCTTTACAAGAGCTAAATGCATACAGAGGTAGGCTGATGGGGTCACAAGCTGTTAGCAAAGACCATCCACTAAGTGCTAGTCAGAATCGTCCAGAGCAAACTTCACATATAATAATTTAAGAAAATATTACAATCTGGTCAAACAATACAGTACAGATTCAAGAACAGAAATGACCTCTAATAGTGCCTTAACACATGCTTTAAAGTGATGTCTGCCAGAAATACTAAGAAACACTAAGACTACTATCAGAGGGCGTCTATCCTCTTTGTTTCCCTCCAGTGATCTGATTTAACGTCTCAAATCCTTACCACAACAGTCTCTCCAGTTGTGCTGTCAGTGGTGAGGACTGCAGGAGTGGAACTGATGACAGCTGTCGCCAGTGGGGCATGTATTGTGTTAGGGAGCTGAGCAAACTCTGGGTGCTTCTTGCGAATGTGTTGTACCATCTTCGTCTACAGAGTGATGCAAAAGAGCGTTAATAAAAACAGCCAGCAACCAAGGTTTAAGGTCAGATGAAATCTAACACATGTGGACAGCAGCTTATAGCTTTCTCTCAGTATGACAGCACTAGCATTAGTACTACGGGATTTTCTGGTCAGCAAAAAGGGAAATAAGATCATAAAATTTACTTTGATTAGAGCTACCTGATAGGAAACATTTGTCTCAAACATCAGAATCCATAATCACTACAAAAAGAGGCTGTCCTTTGAGGCTACGAAACATCCCCATCATACCTTACTGCTGTACTGCTTGGAACAATGAGGACAGCAGACTGGAGGGGTGGCTATAGTGCCTGTCAGCTGGGTGTGGGTGCTCAGCATGGGATCTGGCTCTCCTGGGCCTGCAGGGCGCAGTTTCCGGATGCTTGGAGGTAGCTCAGCACCAGGATGGTTCTTCAGGATATGTGCTTTGCGTTTGCTGGCACTCTTGTACACCTGAAGGGTAATGATTGGAGTTGCATCGTTTTAATTTCAAATGGAAGCACAGAAAAGCGATATCACTTATCTTCACCTGGAAGGTCTATGTGTTGTTTTAGACAAAGGATTAGGTTATAATTCCAAACAGGTACAACATAATGCACAGACAGATATACACATTCTAGTGCTTTTGGTCAGCGTTTGCTTGCAAGGCCCTCAGAATCACTGCAAGCCCTGCCAGATGTTCTTGCGCAGAGACAAATTGTTTGTATACAAGTTTAGGACTAAGCTACATTCTGAGGGCTCATTTCCTTACCTACCTTATCACAGTACTGACAGAAATAATCTCTGTTGGGTTTGATGATGGGCAACGTGAGCTCTGGCACCTCTTCTATTTTCATGTCTGGATGTCTCTTTGATAAATGATTCACCTTAGGAGAAGGAAACAGAAGACCAACAGAGCACATTGCAACTGGAAGCTCAGCAATTGCTTTATGTCCTGGACATGGTAAGTGCCAAACCAAAACTGCAATAGTATTAGCCAGCAAAACACCAGAAGCATTTACTATTGCAAAGTCTATTGTGCATTTAGTTGCAAGGTAAACACGTTGCCCTGATGTACTCATTCACAGTTTCCCCCAACAAAACACAATGGAAAGAGGTAAAATAACTTGTCAGAAATCTCAGGTAGCTGAGAACAAGTTGATATAAAGGATCTCTGCTAGCAGAGATCACAACCCTCAAAACATGAAAGAAGAAACCTTATTTGCAAGCATCTTTCCACAGGGGGCAGTTACAGTGCTTGGCCAGCAGAGGCCCCTCCCGAGGAAAAACAGGAGAGCATCATAAAAGCTGAACAAGCACTAAGGCTCAATCAACACTGCACAGCACTGAGATGGTGGGGACAAGCAGACGTGAAACAGGCAATGAAACACATAAATGCACACATTTGCTGAGTAGAGAAGATGCCTAATTTCAAATGGACAATAAGATGACACCGGTTTCACAGCATCACTGTGTTGTAGAGATGGGAATTCTACCCTTATTCCTTAGCTATTAAGATGTGAGAAGTGGAGCTACATCACGTGGATGCTCACCAACATCCCCCTCCGGCGGAAGCCCATCATGCACAGCCGGCACTTGAACATGAAGCTTTCATAGTCAGTGGAAGCTATCCGAGGCTTGAAAGTCTTTGAGCGGCTGATTCGGTCAGCTTTCTTGGCCTCCCTCTCTGGGTTGTGCATCCTCTGCATGTGCTCACGCAATTTGTCTTTCCTCTACAGGAACAGCAAGCAGGGAATAACAACAATAACAACATCAGTAGTGCTTATTGCTGTGTTATTTGCTACAGATTGGAAACACAATGTGAGTTGTTCAAACACCTCTTTGGCTTTTCCCCTTCACCGTTGCTGTGAAATAGAGGTGCATGTTCAGCACTGGTCAGCACAGAAAGACCTCTTTGGGCTTAGGCTGGTGGTTCAAAAGCTGAGGTTACTCAGCCACAAAAGGCAAAGTCAAACTTAATAGCTTCAATAGAAATGAATCCCTCCAACCTGGCTTTTCTCTGAATTCATCTAGAATTGACTTTACATGCCTGGAAGACTACATCACTCAATGTTCTCCAGCAATGCTGACTTGAAGCCCCACAATGGTACCAAGCCTGTCCCAATGTTATTCAGCTCCTTTGGGCACACACTGTGTTATATGTGCTTCTTCACCCAAAAGGGCCTTCCAATCCCCCCAAGTACCTCAATGGGAAACTAAACAGCTGCCATCACCCTTTGCATGATCCAGTGAGGAATCATCTTACCTTGAACTGCTTGCCACATGTGGAGCACAGGAAGTCTTTGCGGTCCGAGTGTCGCAACATATGGAGCCGCAGCTTGTCAGGGCGGCAGAAAGCTTTGTCACACTCTGTGCACTGATAAATCTTTTCTGAATGGAAACTGCGTACGTGTTTCTTGACCTAGAATTGCAGATCACAAAACAGTGGATTTCATTCAACCAAAGGTTTGTGCGGTAAAACAGTCTCAGAAATTCTTGGTAAGAAATAAAGGAAAAAAGGGTTCTCAATCTGCTCTGGTTTAAAATCCAGTTCATCTGAATGGTTGATATCTTGGTTGTGCTTTCTACAACAGCAATTGCTTTTGCCTACTTTGAGACTACCCTTCACATCTTAAAGCACTCAGTGTTCTGAGGTTGTCTTTCATAGAAGAACATTAATGAGGGCTCACATTTGTAATCCAAGCACCAGTGCATGCAGGAGATCCCAAAGGTGGGGCTTCAAATCTGTACATCTCACCTGGATAAAGTCCGGAAAGCGCTTTTTGCAGGTAGGACAGGTGAAATAGCCATCAATGATATGGATGGCCACGTGATCTTTGAGTAAATCCAAGCGGTCGAAGGACTCGGGACAGAAAATGCAGGAGTATGTTTTCTGGTCCATGTGGAACTTCATGTGGCTCTCAAGAGAACCGCTGTTGATAAAACCCTTGTTGCAAATGTCACAAGTCAAAGGGCAGTTCCCTTCCCGGCCGTGAAACCGCAGATGCTGATCCAGCTTGTCCTTTTCCCGGAACGCCTTTCCACACTGAAGGCATTTGAATGGGCGGAAGGATTTCCTTATGAACAGGTGCTGAAGAGCCGCATTCTGAAAGAAACACGGAGCCCATCAGCTTTCACTAGATACCGACTTCACAGACCAGCATTTCCAAGATCAGAAACAGCAGATCAGTGAACCTGAACTTCAAAGGACACTATGGCTACAGACAGCCTGCATTTTACAGAAGTGGATGCTGCGGTGGATAGAGGGGAAATACCTGCAGTTAAGAAAGCAGAATGGAGAAGTTCCCCCTCCTGTCCACGTTTCCACCTCTAGCGTGACATTCTTCAGTAAAAGAGAGCTAAATCCCTTCCAAAGAAGAGACCTGGGTACAAGAAGAGAGCTGCAGTTCCTACTTATGTTGCAGGATTGGACCATGAGGTCAGTCCCATACTGAAAGATGAACTAATCCCATCAGGGCTTGAACCTGTGGCACCAGAGGTTGATACTTAAAACTGGAATGAACACACACAGAACATCCCTGCCTTAGAAAAGCTCACAAGAGATTGTTGGCTTTGAAAATGCAATCCTGTGTGAGTAATAAGGAAGAGCTGTAGAGGTTTCCAGATGGTAATCAGCTGTCAAGGCTTCCTACCTATTCTCTGGAAATGAATTGCATGCTCCTCTTAAAACCAAGTATTTGCTTGTTGATAATACTAAGGGCATGGTACTATGCACGTTGTGAATAGCACAATGGATGGAGCACTCAAAGGGTGCTAGAGCTCAACCCAGTTCCTCAGTCATTAAAAGGTAATGGTAGCTGTTTTCTTGTTGTCTCAGACTCTCATTGCTCAGCCTGATGGAAGATGGAAAAGTGCTACACAACCGTCACTGTGCCATTCTGCCAATGCCCCTCTCTTGAAACGCCACCAGACTCCATTGAACACAACTTATTGCTTAGCTTATAGATTTGGGGATACAAACACACCACTGAGGATTAAACCACCACTGCACGCCTCTTTTTGTGATCCCCTCATGATAAATGCTCAGAGGACAAACACCAAGCAACAAGAGATCAGTCACTTCAGAACTTCTTCCCCTTTCCTCCCGCATTTACTGTCTAATAAGATCCTACATTAACATCACAGCCAAACTCTCTCCTCTTCAAGATATGCTGCTGTATTTATGGGGTAACACCACCATCGTCTGCATGTGTATCACTGTAAACTGAGACCCAAATCTGGCTCAACATCTTCCTATACAGAACAGTTACTCAACTCTTTTCTGATCTTCTCATCCCCTATAAACTGTATCTTACCCAAATTGCAGCTGTTCCTTTCTGTAATCAAAATTTTACACATGGAAGAGAGAGATTTTTGGCTAAATAAACCAATCTCAGTTACACGGCTTGAAGGATTATTTGCTTGAATCATTTCCCTCCCACACACAATAGAGGAGAAAAAACCAGCTCACTCAGCTGACACTGAGCTCAGGTTCAAAGCGTTTGTTGTTGGTACACAAAGCTCTTAGCACAGGTTTTAACCTCACAAAGACAGACAGCTTTTCTACCCCAAGAAAGGTCTTTAACACTATCATCAACTAAGCAGATTCAAGCTGAAGTTGTGGTTTCTCTTCAGCAACTATTTGCAAGGCAAAAGTTCCAGGAGGCACAGATGGTGCTGTGAATAAGCCAGTCTGTGCCACAGCACCATGATCCAGCCGGCTGTTGGAAGCACTCCTGCTTGCCAGCTTGGACGGACTGTGCTTCTGTGAAAGAATTACTGTGCTGGAATTGAATCGACTCCAATTGGTGACCAGTTCTCAATAGCATCTCATGAGATACTCATTCTCTACGTGAGATTTGTCTCCCTCTCAGAAGGAAAATTTGCTAGGAATGACATGCTTTATTCAGGACTTGGAAATGGATACTGCCGTGGGGAAAAGGGACCAGCTGCTCCTTTCAGGCAGGTCCAGCAACCTCTGGGTTACAGCGAATGGAGAGGATGAGAGAAAACATGAGCCACTATTGTCTTTGCTTACCCTGATACGCTTTGCTCGCCTCATGTCATCTGCTGTCATGGTGCTCTGCGTAGGCACCGCGCTCTCATCATGCTGGGGCTGGATTTGTAGCGGGTGGTTTTCTGACTGCTGTTCCAGTGTTGACTGTGTCTCTGATGGCACTGGAGTCTGTTCCTGCTGCTCCAGCCCATTCAGTGTTCCTTGTCTGGCCTCATCAAACTGCCCCTTGCTGGAAAAATGCAGCAAGTCCTGAAATCGCAAACCATACAGCCAGTGATTATTCCCCCCACCCACTGAAAAATGCTTTGATATTACTCAGCAGACAACTGGATTTTTACATCTTTCATTGGAAGCTACAAACAAAAGGTGTCTACACTGCTCTACTCCAACATGTCTCGTTGATAATCTCAGCAGATCTCAACCTACAGCAGCAACATTCAGAGCACTGGGGAAGTCGTTCTGCAAGAACATAACCCTTTTTCCATAACATTATCCACACGACTGGACACAGAGGATCAAAATAACCCAGCTGTTAACAGCCAAGCAAACTTCTGCACTACTGACCCCATCACTGCTTAAACCAAAGATGATACAGGCTAACCTGTGAGAAATTTCAAGACCAAAGTGAGTAGCACAGATTGGACCTCCAGGAAAAGCAGAGAATTTCTGTCTCATTGAAACTGTTGTCACTTTGAAACACATCAGGCATTGATATGCAGCGTCTCCCCTTTCTAGCAAACTAGCTGGAATGATGAACTGGAGGGTGATAAACGAGATCATTACACTGTGCACGGTGTGTTTTACTATCCAGTTCCCAAGCTCTGCATACTCTCATCTACTCAGCTGCATATATTACCTATATTTATCACACAAAGCTATTCTCTTCCATTTTAGCATTACCATAAAAGAAAAAGGAGGGTGCTGGGAACTGCAAGAACGTGCTACAATCTACGTTTGTTTTCCTCAAAAAGTCCAGTATCTCCTTTTGGATGGAAACCTCCAGTATAAGGAGAAAAAGCCCACAGATCCTTATGTGTAATCACTTAGAATGCAACTAAGGAGCTTAAAATCTCAGACAACGAAGCAAAGCATCAAGAGAGCAACAGCTCAGGGCTGGTACTGTTCAAGCACAAATGGAGGTGTGGGAGGAAAAAAAACATCGAGATGCCAGGAGTGCAGCTGTTATAAACCATTAGTGCTCATCAGACAGGGAGATTTAGTAGAACAATATATTATCCAAAAGTCCAGTCCTGGCCTAGGTGGGCAGATATCCAAAGACCTGGGACACTTCCCTGCTCGACTTTACAGACACGTGAGCTAAATCTGGGCCATACTCCCAAGCTGGGAGATGTGAGCCACTGCCAGTCCAGAGCTACTCAAATTAGCACAGAACTGTGCTCAGTGAGTCTTGACTCTCTGGAGAGAAAAGCTGGAACACGGAGCTGGCTGCTGGCTCAATTTGCAAAGAGGGTGACATCATCTCCAACATAATGCAGAATTAAGGGCAATTCTGCATGCTCAGAAAGCAGTGGGCATTCAGAGGTCATGTATACATTCCTCCCTTTGAGTCAGCAATTAATTGTAACCTAACGAGACACCACAAGAAAATCACCACTTCAGACATCAGCTTTCAGCTAAACAATGAAACTGAGCCGCTGATTCCCTGTGACACCTTCATAAAAGGGTCTTGTGTTAACCCTATGCCCAGTCAGCATTAAACAGAATTAACATTTAATTGATATCAATGTATCATTCTACAGGAACCTAATGCATAAGTAACAGCCACAAGCAAAATAACCTTTTGCAGCAAGCAGGCTGACAGAAGGACCCTTTGTTAATATTAAAGCATCATAAAGAATCATAGCTCTACCTGATTTAATTCCACCAGCAACAGTTATAAGAGCAGGTTCTGACCTCACATTCCAGAAAGGACAAAAGTGAACCTAAATTCCCATTACAGTTTTACTGCCTAAATTACTTTTGTGATGCTGCTAAACAGCTGCAATAGCCTACCTCACTGCTACGAGCTTTGGGATTAAAGTTGCTGTAGAAATGCAAGCCAGTTTACAGACTTTACAGAACAGAAATAGTGTGCTCCCTCAGCAAAGATTCACACCTAGAAACAACACAATTTACTTGGGTATAAAGCAGAAGCAAGCCTTCAGTTTGCACTGATGCCCTGAATTCTTCTAGTTGAACATTTACAGCCCACTATGACATCTTATTTTCCTCCCCCCCATCCATATATACCTGTGTCCCTTCTTCACACTTGTCTCCATTTTCAATGGTTACTTCCATACGCATGAATTTAGGAGGGCGTCCCGGGCGCCTGCCTGGTCCAAACCTTCTTTTTCCTCGCCCACGACCTCTGCCTCTGGCTCTGCAAAGCACGATGCTTCAAATTAGAGACAAAAGAGATGGGTTTGGCATCCCCACTGACTTTATGCATTCTTACTTAGTACCAACAGCCACGGCAATGCTCCTTCTGGCATCCCAGGGCACAGAGTGCTGGGAAGTTACTGTACCAGCAATCCGGTTTAAAGCCTGAAGCCATAACATCCCTCCCCAAAAAGACACTGTAAACTGAAGGGAACAACACTGTCACAAAGTAAAAAACGCAGCTACTTGATAAATCTCAGGAAAAACAAGGCAGCAGTGCCTACTGTTCCCTGAAGGATGTTTCTAGATGGAGTTTATAATAGGTCAGGGTAACTATCTTTCCACCTCGCTGGAGAGGCAAAGCATTAGATGCCTCATTCTTTGAGCTCTGTATCTGGATACATCAGAGGAAGATCAGTATTTCACTTCTGTCTTATGAAAATACTGCAGTTTAAATCATTGGTTAAAAAAGAAAAACAAACAACTTCACCAGCTTCCCCGAGGTGCTCATTTTCCTTCATCTCTTTCTTTAGCAAAACCTCTTAAGCTAGTCAGCTTTCTGGTGCTGTATTCTTACCTTCTTGGTGCTGAGCTATTCTCTCCCGAATACCCAAGTTGGTTACTAATACCTGTATGGCAAAGGCCCTCCTTCTGCAAACCTTGGGGAGCAACAGCATTACACACGGACCAAACTAAAGCTCACAATACCTGCTGAAGAAGTCCAGCTTCTCATCGTGGGAGTTGAGGTGCTGCTGGAGCTGCTCTGAGCTCATGAAACGACGGTTGCACTCATAACACGGCCAGTTCTTCTCTTGCTCTCTGAGAACTACGTTCCATTGGAAAGGTCAGTAACAGCATTTCAGACACTACCAATTAAATGCCTCTTTTCCCCCACCCCCTCCCAAGCATTTCTATTCTGGGCTTTATTTCATCACTAAAGTAGAGACAGACTGCAGAACAGCCAGCACAGCCCCACTTAATATTGCTTTTATCTATCCCCCCTGCCCTGTACATGACTACAGCTCCTTGCAGAAAGACAAGAAGGTCACTGAGGAAAATTCAGATGAACGAGATACATGAAAGGGCACCTACAGCATCATGTGGTAGGTGCAGCCAACAGAAATTGCCTCAATCCGAAGCAGGAGCATATAGGTTCATTACTCAAGTACAGAAACATTTCCTCCCAGCAGCTTATAGGCTCTGTACTCAGAACCAAGTTTATCACCCCAGCCAACATCACTCTGCACAAACAAAGCAGAAGAGCCCACGTTACCCTTCCGTTCCTCCTCAGATATGTCATGGATCTTCTGGTTCACAAACTCTGCGTAAGAGGCAGCGTACCACACCTTGAGGGGGAAATACAAGGTAACGTGGCACTTCCTTACATGGAAAGGAACCAAAGGGAATTCACATGAAAAATGCTTTTCTATGCAATATTTTATGCTTACTTTATTTGCCTCAGACCTAATTCCTCTTTCTCCTTTCATCCTTGCTAATAAAGCCTCCCCAGTTCCCCAGATGATGTTAAAAAGGCAGGCTGTCTGAGCCAGCCACGCTGCTTTGAGCTCAAAGTAATCGATACATTTTTAGGGGGAACAAAAAGGAACTCACAGAGCAGTCACAATATCCTTTATCATTTTCCACATGCAAAAAGCTCCAGGAAAGCCAGGCAAAGTGAAAGACCACATTCACTTAAGGCACCAGAAAACATGTCAAAGGCACATAGGACTAACTGGAAAGGGCATCCAGAACTAAAAAGAATAAGACTACTGTAATAAAAACTAGATTGCATCAGCAAAATATATGCAGTGTAAAGCATGACAGCGACAAGCAAATCATTTACATGCTCTAATTTTAAGCTTCCTTGTTTTTATGTCTCAGCCGAACTCATTTAAAACCTGTCAGTGGCTGACTATTGAGTTCAGTGACATTTGATTCAGGCCACTATGTGCTTTATCATAGGGAAAAAGCCCTAAAAAATGCTCCAGTTATTTACAGCAATCATTTCTGACTCTTGGAGATGTGCTTATTAGGTAGCAATTGAAACGGATTCCATCAGTAGAAACAGTCAGTCCCCAAACACGAGCAATGCCGTACCTTGAGTTCCTGCTTGGGCTCCACGTTTTTAATGGTTGTGTAATAAATGTGGTGGCCATATTGATACGCAACCAGGTTCTGCTCCAAATGGTTTTGAGCCGGACGCACAAACATCATCCAGTTACAAAGAGCCTCACTAGAAAGTTCAAACCACAGGTCCTCCTGCAAATCTCTGTCTTTTCTGTCACCCTTATCAAGAGACACCTGTAAGAAAAATCAGTTCCATGTGAGTTTCTTGCAGCAGACTTGAAAGAATTCTCCTTTCTAAAGAAAGACAACTGCAACTACATAACTTTTACATCAGCAAAGCAATGAGCACATAGCTGATCTTCTCTACGCTAATGGGGATCCAAGAACAAGCAGTACATAGGAAAACACTTTGATACAGGCAGTGATTTAACTAAGGAGACCCCTTCATTCAGTCACAGTCAGGCACAGTATGTGATGTACAGCTGTGACTGAGGCACAAGAAGCTGAACCTTCAGTGTGGCACACAGCAGGTGTTTCTAACTAGCACACACCCCCTGCTTCTATTTCAGGTCTCACCGTGCCTCAAGCTATAAAATAAACCCCATTTCTTTTGTACTGAACCTGCCTGTAGTCCTAGTCAGACACTGACTACTGCTCTTAAGACTGTGGGCCATATCTCAAGCAAATACTAGAGTAACTCCTACAGCCAAGCCAGTAAACATGGAATAGAAATTAGTGAAATCCAGTTTATCTCGTGCTTGGCAAGGAGAACAGGAGAGAAAAATGGGGGAGGAAGGAGGGAAAGGAAGAAGGAATTTAATGTAAGTTACAGCGTGACGCAAAATAACGGCTGCAAAACATCCTCAGACTATTTTTATGTCTATGTGTTGCTTCTGCCTACGTGACAGTGATTCACAGCACTGCACACTCTAAGTCCTATACACCGTAACACCATAATATCGATCATGATTATTGCTTCCTTGGATAAAGGGATAGATTTGAAGCCAAAGCAAGCTGGATATTTCTGAGTTATATTCAAAAAGGAAGCAACACAAGAACAACACCTCCAGGAAAGTCATTGATCAAGTCACAGCTGATCAATTCACACTGAGTCAAATTCACAAAGATCAGAGTCTAAACAAATTCCTCCCACGCACGCACACCCTTACCTTCAGATGGATATAGCAGTCTTTGAGCTCAGTTTGTCTAACCAGGGGTCCTTCTACAGGTCCAAATTGTGTGCGCTTGGGGATACGCCTCTTGGAGAAGACGCCTCCCAAAAACCTGTCTATGTAGAGCACCAAGGGGAGGCTGGCTCTTGCCTTGGTCAGCACAGGCCGGTTTGGGATTGGATGCAAAGGTCCATGTTTTGGACACACGGAGGGATGTGCGTTATTACACTCTTCACACCCTATAACACAAAGTCAGAGAAGACATGACTGTCAGACAGACACGCATCAGCTTGGAAGAGACAGCCTTATCACCCTGAGCATCTTCATCTCAGATATGGGACCACTCATTCCAATAGTCTTTAAAAGATTAGGAAGGGTAGCCTCCCACAAAATAAAGAACTCTCTCCCTTTGCCTTCTAAGTGACAAAGCCCAACACGAGCATACATTTCTGGATATAAAGGGCTTTAGTTATTACTGCTAAAAATACAAGATCTCTGACCCCATCTAGTACAGGGCCCACGGAAGCAAAAGAAAGGTCAGCTGATAAACTACATACTACTTCATGTGCTTACACAGATCATTGGGATCAAACGGTCGGGGTGGATCTGGATCCCATTCATCCATGTCCGTGTCTTCCCCTTCTTCATCATCATCTTCATCCTCGTCGTCTTCCTCTTTTGTTTCCATCCTTTCCATCTGATTCTGCAGCGGTGCTAAAGGGTCAGAACCATCCACTGCCTCCATAGGAGGTAACACCTGGTTATGCACCGGTAACGATGCCTGAAGACAGAATTCACAAAAAGCAATCAAAACTGGATCCGAAGGAAAAACACTCTTACAAACACAAGCAACGAAGGCTCCTGCTAGCCTACTTTTTGGTAAAGGAAAGGAGGAAGAAGGAAAGTGGTGCTACACGATACATGAATGCTGAGTGATGCTTGAAATCCCTGCTGCTGACAGTCACTCAGGACAGCTCTGGCAAGGCCTGACTTCA
>NW_027315604.1:0-24768 GCF_039878825.1 Excalfactoria chinensis
CTGTGTCGCTCCCTCTGTTGCTCCACAAATCTCTGTGCTGAAAGAGGCTGGTTTCACTTGGAGCTTGCTCCCATCAGCTTCTCTTCTTTGCCCCACTGCTGTGTTAGAGGTGAAGATTGTGAATGGTTTCTATCAGGTAACCTTTGTGCCATGCTGAATGCTCCTTAGTGCTGCAGTCACACGGGGAGATGTTTGCATCTGCAGTGTAAAGGACATGCTGTGTTCAGTGAACAAGGGGAGGAAATGTGTCCATACTGCCTCTGCCCATCTGTAAGGGCTGCTGGTCATGATTAGAGGCTGTTTTCTCACTTCAGAGACATTCTAGTGTCACAGATGACATGCTTTAGTTTATGTGGGGTGAGAAGGCACGCTGAAACAGGATATCACATTTAATGAATTAGAATAGTGTCAATAATAAGAAGATAAGAGCTAACCAAGCTAGTTTGTAGCTGCAGAGTGGTCCAACACTGTATATGCATGGATCAGTATAATTTATCCAGTGTTCAAATCTGATCTTCAAAGTTTTCTTTTAAAGTGTGGATTCTCTAAGTGTGCCTATGGAGCTGCTATTTATTGTATTTTTACGCCATCATCTTCACTGCCCTGTGAATGCAAACTGCAGCTTTCAAAATCATTCTCCTCTGTCACTTATTGTGCACTGACTTATCTCTTGCTAAGACTGCAAATCAGATGCTCTGTCTTTTCAAACATTACTTTTCTACGGGAGGAGTGATAAGGCTGGGCAAATGACGCTGTATCTCATGCAGAGTATTCTCACAGTGACTCATGCTTGTACCGACATTGCCAGTAGCTCCTGGAGCACTGCAGAGCTCTGTAGCTGTATCGGGAAGCCATCTGACACCTTGCTGCAAGATGTTTGTTTGCATTCTGCTCTAAGCAGCTGTAAATAAACATCTTGCAACAAGGCAGTGCTTTTGCCTATAATTCAGAAAGGAGTGGAAGATTCAAGCTGTTTTGTTCAGGCTGCTTTTATGTTGCAGTCTGTGCTAGATGTTGCTGCTTCATCTGCCTGGGAACAGACCAGGCTCATGGACTAGGTGATCTTTGTGGTCTTTTTCAGCCTTAATGGTTCTATGGTTCTTGCAAGTCCAGTTTCTTCCAGAAAAACTTGGAACTCCTCACCTTAATCTGGGGATGAGTAAGATGCTTCATCCCTCTCTTTGAGGTGAAGATTCTCTTTGACGTAACCTGTTAAGAGCTGAATTGATATGAAGGGAGAAGTCAACACCCAGACCCTCCTGTTGCCAAGTCCTTGCCGAACCTGGTCTGTGTCTACCTGTAGCGAAAGCATGTGACCCACCAGCCCTCTCATTCCTTATGCTGCTGGTCCAGAAGCCAAACACAAGAGGAAAGGATTTAATTTCTCTTGTCTTGTTAATTGCTTTTAGCTTGCATTGGAATTTCTGCATTGCCAGCATCAGTCTAAGAATTTAAGAGCTGGTAATTCATCCGTAGGTAGTATTAGGTATAACTTATACCCCGATGTTCATTCCTTTTGCTTTTCACTCACCTCACGTCCCCTGGGTAAAGAGAATGACATTCACGGAGAAAGAGAAGTTAGGTCAAAACTACTCAATTTTCCACCAGTGCTAAACTTAGATGCACGAGTCCTGAAGGACAGGTGTCTACTTTCTAGAAAACAAATGATATATTGATTTCCTGTTAAAAGCAAGCACTGACAGGAGCATTCAAAACAAAAGCCTCCTTTCAGTGGAGCATTTAAATACTGGGCTGCATAAACCAAAGCACTGTGCTGCTGCCACAGCCCAGCAGCACCTGGTTCTGAACCCTGCCTTGGAGGTGTGCAGGGCAGCTGTCACAGTGGGCATTCCTTGTGTGGCCCTGGGCAGGCTGCTGTGAGCTGCAATTGCACAACAACTCCTGAGCCCGCACAGGGTTTTCTTTCTTTTCTGTCTTTTCCCTTCTTCTCTCCCAGCCCTCTGCGGATGCTTCAATGGGAAACATCAGGATTCCCATTGAGTCTTCCTCCACTTAGCAGTGATAGGGATTGAGGTGAAGGCAGTAAGATTATATTTTTGTTTTTAATAACCAATTTTATTTCCTTTTTTTCCCACTACTAACTGTTGTGTGTAGCAATACTCATTTCCCAGAACCCCATCCAAGCACTTCCCCAGACAAAGACAAACAGAAGTCACGCATTTCTGTTTTTATTCCTCTCCCTGATGAGCAGCTGCACTCTGGCACGCTTTCCCATTTGGGTGCTTGTTTGACTTGGTTAATTCACTCAAGTCTTTGCCCATGTGCAGGCATGCTGAATACTGCCGGTCCCATTGATAGTCCTTTAGTGGCTGCTCATCAGGCAGCACAGAACAGGAGGCCTTACCCCTCCTTTAGTACTCTTGCCTTCTCACTTGCTGTGCAGGCACTGGGACTGACTGCTCCCATTCATGCTTCTGAGGCCTGTCCTGCTGCACCGCAGCCTGGAGGGCAGTGCCCCAAAGCACCCTGTAGTGCTGCAGATGAGACCCTGCATCAGCCTTCCCTGCTGTAATTGCCGAGAGCTGCATGAGAAGGAGGGAAATGATGAACTTTCAGGCATTTCTAATTTGGAAATACCTGTAGGATTTGGTCCAAGCAGATATTTTATTTAAAATTGCAGGAAGCCATAAAACACTGCCAAATGATGGCAATAGGGTTGCAACCATTTCTTAAACAGATGAAAGGGTGCTTCAAAGTCTATTTGTTTAGTCAGTCTCTTTTCATCTTTTTAATTGTTAAGAAGGCTGAAATAGCATCAGAATGCACAGCTTCTGAATGATAGTTTTTTAAAAGGAGCCTTTTTTAAGGATAGGTGCTTCCTGCAATCCTATTGTCTCAGGGGTGTAACGGAGCTGAACGTGTGCATACTGACTGACTTTAAAAGTATCGCCATTATCATTTAAAAAGACAACATAAATGAATAGTTCCAGAAATTGTCTTATTAATTGAGGAGTCTCATTTTCCATGCCCCTATTTTAATTGGTTTTGAGTCCTTTACATGTGATTTTGTCAGATCTTCATGTAATAGTTCATTTGGAAACAGTTTTATTAAGTTGTAAAACTTCTCTGCTCTACTTTGTGCTGTAAGATAACGCAGTAATACTTGAAAATGTGTTTTCAGTCATACAACTGAACTTTTGTATCGTACGGAGAACCTCAGATCTTGTCTTTGATCCTCCAAGTGCTCTCATGATCGTTCCCATTTTTACATTGAGAGTGCTGGGAGAACTTTCTGGTTTGGTTCTTTTTCTTCTTGGGGGATGCTGGTCATCTTCAGAAGTTAGAATACCACATGCCAGGTAGTGAATTCATCACTGTGATGTCTTTGAGTTCACTAAATATCAGATGTTTCAGTTAAAAAAAATACAAAATAAACAGTTTAAAGTTTACATTTGGAAATGTTTCAGAGCTGGTTTCTTAGAAGGTGCAATGTATGCTGCCAATCTGTAGAGTGCATCCAGCCAAGTTAGAGCTTATAATGAGCTTGGTGGTGGCTGGTGTGTTGGAGCACGTTCTCCTCCCGGTAGCGCTTTGGAAGCAGTCAGGGTGGCATTATATAAACAGAGATGAAATTAAATTACAAAAAAAAGAAAAAGAAGAGGGGAATTAACTGGGTTGTTGTTGCACACGCAGCCGTACAATTTGCTCAACCCCACTTCACCCAACACTGCCCGGAGCTGCAACGTTCCGCGCGTGCCAAGGGCATATCGGTTTGGCTGCCATGCAAATAACAACTAACCTAGTGATGAAGGCAGGGCTGTGTTCTCTGCTGAGCTGTTTTTTACAGCAAAGGTTTGAGTGCCGTATTTTTTCTGAAGTGCCTCATAACCCTGGTAGGTAGATTACGGGGCATGGGGGATTGTTTTTGAATAAATTCTTGTAGCTGCTTTTCCCTCTGTATGTAAAGATCCCGTTATTAGGCCCAGATCTTTTCCTTTCATCTGGTGGCCCCCTCAGACACTGTTAAAAGCGCCTGTTTCCACCTTGCTTTGTCTGACGTCTGCCATCCCAGGTTTTCTGCTGCATACAGAAGAGCCCAGTTTATAAAGATACAGTACTGAGAGACCATAAAAGAGCTCCCTCTGTCAGCTTGTCATGCTTTAAAGGATTGTGGGCACCCTGAAGAGAAGATTAGTGGAAGATTGTCCAAATTGTCAGGGGTTCTGAATTTTTTAGCAACCATTTTCTTGCTTAGGCTCAGAAAAGAAAAAGGGATAGTCTCTTTCTGGCGATAAAAGCACAGAAGTGGTGAAATTCCCTCTTCATAGAACACCAGTTGTGGCCCATGTGGAGCCTAGTTTTTTTCAATTCCAGACCCAAGTATCCGACATAGTGCTTCAAGACCTGAATCTTGAGCTTAGAAAATTTTGTATTTAATACTTACCCAGAACCTGAAACCAAGGAGCCCAAATATGTCATGGGATCTACTTTCACACTGCTGTTTGCTGCCATTAAGTCATATGAGATATCTCTTCATCTTCTGTTGATTATGTGGGTGCTTTCTGGAGATGCTTTATTTTCACAAGATCTCAGATGGTTGAGACTGTGGAGACCACCTGGTCCAACCCCAGCAGAGCAGGGAACCCTGAGGCCACTTCAAGGAGGGAGACTGCACAGCTCTGCTGTGTAGCCTGTGTCAGCACTCTGAATTCCACTTGTAAATTCTTCTCTTTTCTCCTGCTCTCATCCAAAGTAATATCTGGACAATTGCTGTTATATCACTCTCTCCCCTGTGGTGACATTTTGGCATGCTGAGGTGTAAATGTATTCCTGCTCACTCCCCTGTCCGTTGCTTCATCAGGGGCACATGTTCCCTTTTGGCCAGCTGACTCATCAAGCTGCCTGGTGCTCAGAGGGGATCATGCAGGTGTAGGCCTCCTGTAAGTGACATACTGGGGCTGTGACAGCTTCAGGTGACAGCAAGGCTTGTCTTTGGAGGGAAGGATGTCCAGCTTTGCGGTCTGGCAACTTGACCCAGTGACTCATGGGACAGGTGGCTGTAGCTTGCTGCCTCTCCCTGGGCTGGATGGCTTTCTGCCTCACCAGTATGCATTTGTGACTGCCTTGCAGCTGGGTAGGGGCTTGGAGGAAGGTTGGGAGGGGCGAGGGTTGGGTAAAGAATGGTGGACCTAATACTTAGCGATATCCTATTATTCATTCTCGCTTTATCTTCTAATTATTATATCTAATTCTAAGGGCAATATTATAGTCAGGCAAGCCAGGCATCTCTATGTGCTGTCTTGAGCATGTGCTGCTTGCTGAGTTTGTAGCATGGTGACCTTTAGGGAATGATAGCTTCACTTCCACCTCACACACATGGTTTCCATGTGCACTGTGCAGTACTTCTGGAACGTGCCAGCTCTCTGCGTTCTCGTCAATCCTCTGGATGACATGCACAGTAAATCCATTGCTTATGGGAAGGATCAGGTGTGCTGGGCACAGCTGGTCTGTCACTGTGCTGGTGGAACTTGCTGGCTCCTGGCAGCTCTCTGTATGGCCCAGATGTCCAAAGGTTCTTACCACACATCAAACCCTTAGATCTTACTGGGAGAGCATTTCTCAAAACATTCCCTTATGAAAGATGCCATTTTGACAGAGGGGAGGCAAGTTATCACTGGTGGCTGTGCTGGGAAAGGGCTACTTTTGCATACCTGAAGAATAGATGAAGAAAAGCAAAATAGCAAATGGTTGGAGATTCATGGGAATTAGTGACTCTAAAAGAGCTGATCCTAGAAAAGTATTGTAGGGCTGAACTGCAGAGATTACTGCAGGCTGTCTTTCAGATCACACCAAAGAGCTGCTGTTCCACTGAGAGTTCTCTGAGCCAACAGCTTCTGAGCTCCCACCCAGCAGAGCTACTGCATGTCCTATTTAACCAGCTGATCTGTGGGAAGTATCACTGCTTGTTCTGCTGGGTACAGAAGTGTAACCCAATTTGCTACTCACTGCTGATGTAAGACAGTGGGAAGTCAGTGACACAGATCTGGTCCGGTCCCCATAAACAGCTGCAGGTCCCTATTCTTCCACACACTTAGTGAGGGGAGCTTTGCTGTCCTGTGTGCTTTCAGAGCAGTTGTGCTCCCTGCCAGTAAGTTGGGCACCTGGAAAGAGTTTAGGTGAAATACACTGCATCAGTGTGCTGTCTGGAAGAAATGCAAAAGTATTTGTGCTTTAAGAAGCTTGGACCGTTAGCCAGCAGCCACAGCAATGAGCTCTGCATTCACAGCCAAATGTAAACTTGATGAGTCTTTTATATAGTGCCAGCAGTTTCACTATTATCTCAGGTGCATTAACTGTACAGCAGCCACTTGTATTTCGAGTGTCTAGGAAATTCCACCAAACAACCTGCTTTGTGGCTAATCTGTTCAGACTTTATACCTGCAGGACATTATCCCATGTTACTCTAAGGAGCTACTGCCTCTGGGAGATGGTACATCTGGGAATATATTTCTGGGTCAATAGATATTGCTAGGCAGTACAGGATTAGAGATATAACCAGCCACGCATCTACAGTATCATTTGTTCCCAGTCTCAGTGGGTAATAAGTAGTTTCACAAAGCACAGCAATAGTCGATATCCCTACTAAACCATCTGTTCAGGACTGCTCAAATGGAGTTGCTTAAATAATTATCCCCTAGGGGCTGTTTATATTTTAGAGTATCTGCTTGTCCTTTAGATCCTTAACCTTTAGACAGGTCCACATAGCGATGCTGTGATTTATTTTCTTTGTGTGGTCTTGACCTTCTTGTGGTAGATTTATTTAACATTACCTTCTGCAAGAATGTAGCTGATGTTAGTAAAGGAATGACTAGGCATGAGTTTCCGAACTTTTCAACTGGTGGTGGTTTTATATATGAGTTTTTGTATTCTGTGCTATTGAGCTATCAAACTCGGGTCAAATAATCCAAGGAAGCTGGAAGGCAGTCAGACAGCACTGTAATGTAAGAACTTTGTTTTGGGATTGTGCTATTCCAAGTGTGCTTACTTAGAGTGCCTTATTTTCCTCTCCATCTTCTTTGTTCAGGGCTTCTTTTCTCAAAGTGGCAGCAGTCAAGTTCTTAGCAAATCTGTTTTCTCCTTAAGCTTCTAAACCTCCTCTGTCTGAAACCGAGGGAAGAAATCTTATGGGCTAGAAGAAGACACAGCAAAAATAAAGTGATTTGGGAGGTTTATTTCCTGTTGATTTAACAGTGCAGCTGCCGGTGGGTAGATTCATCTTGCCTCACAGTGTCTAAACACCCTACGCTTCTAATAGAAATGCATTGCACATGTTGCCTTTGGGATGTATTTTTAATGATCTTTGTCCCAGTTTTCTGCTTGTAATTTTCAACTCATAAAATTCAAGATGAAGATATTCTACCCACCGTACTTTTATGTGTTGTAGGAGGCACAGTTCTTGTGTTACCTGCCAGAGGCTTCCATGGTTTCAGAGAATACTCAACTTCTTCTGTAAGATTCAGTTTTAAAATGTAAGCATTTGCTAACCATATAACTAGGTAAAATGACTTGTTAGTTGCTACTCACCTTCAGGCTCATCTGGGGAAATGAGACCAGTTCAGCACTGGTGATGATGGTCACGTCCCTTGCTGTTGCTTGGTTCTCATATCCTGCTGTTGTTTGACAAAGATTGCCTAAGTCTCTACTAGGATGTCTTCCTCCTCGAATTTCTTGCCTTGCTGTCAAGAACAGCCTCTATGCTGGGAGAGAAAAAGATTACATTCCAATTGCTCTCTTGCACAGAAATTTCATGGGATTCTAGTCTGAGATAGAAGTATTTGTTACGCAGTCTTTGGTAGATGTCATAGGGATACACGAAGAAGGTCAACACCATTATCTGTTTTGCAGATGGAGAAACTGTCTCTGTAGTTATTGCACGCGAGGAAGCTGTCTCGCCTTACTGACGTGGCCTGATCTGTGCTGCAGCCTGTAACTGAATTTGAACTTGCTCAGAATTTATTCCTTTCCATTGCACCTTCGGAGCCCAGTTAACCTTTTTAAGTGATTGTTTCTCCTACAGTAAATATGAAATATTATTGCAGAGATTGCCACATCTTTTTTATTAATTACATTTGAGCTGTATTATGTGAAATGGAAATGGCTTAATTGAGCTGCTCAAATCTTTCAAATTGGCAGTATTTTCCTGCCAGTTTTCTAGCAGCTGATGATCAGAAATACTGAGAGCTTAGGTTCTGTGGTAAGGGCTACATATACCCACATTTTCTGAGTCATTTTCTCCATCTCAATACAGAAGTTTACCTGGATGAAATGTAGGAGTTATTTTTTCATGTTTGTCTGAGCTCTGAATGTCCAGCAGGCTCAATGGAGGAGCTCTGCATGGGCAAGGAAACTGTGGCAGATCCCTCACCAAGCTGCTCTCTGCCCATGAGGCCCTGCTGAAACATGAGGTTGATGCGCTCTGAGCACCTGGTGCTTTTCTGCTTTCCACTGATGATTTTTACACAGCTTATCCAGCAAATTGATGGTTTGTCGAGGGTTGGCTTGAGACAGAGCACTTCAAATAAAGAAAAGGAGATGAATAGGATTAAAAGTCCAATTGAATGTAAATCATGCACAGTTAGCGTTTTAAGAATAAGCTTTTGAAAGAAAGATTACTTTCCTGCTTCAGGATCGAATCCAATCTTTGCCCCCAAGGGTAGGACTCTCCTCCATAGCTGCATGCTCATGTTGTCAGATTTAGACTTTCTCATCTTGGAAACTACGTTTGAATTTGGGAGATGAAAATACACGTTAGAGAACCACCACTTTGTCTGGTCCCACGTGCAGAGGGAATTAAAAATGTCTATAGAGGACAGACTGCCAGTTCGTGATGCTGGAATCACTCTTTGTGGCTTAGTTCACTGTCTTTAAAATGCTTCTTTTTGTTTATTTGTTTCCAATAGTAGTAAGCATGCTGGTACGTTGCTGCATCTCTTCTGCATCCAAGGCTGTGAAAGCGTGATTGCATTTGGTATTGCTGGGGCAAACATGTGCCCCTGCCTGGACTAGAACCTGAAGTACAGCAGCCTCAGGGATGGGCTCATTTTGCCCTCATGCTGTGGCAGACAGAAGTGGGGAGTAAGTTCAGGAACTGACTCGGGGTTTCTGTGTTCTAGTAAGGGATTCAAGATATCAGTGTTTTAAACTCATTGTTTGCACCCTATCCCAAATCTCAGCAAATTTTCTGCTGTGCTTCAATCGTGCACATTTAAGATAAGCAATTAGTTTGATACAGCATGATCTCTTCTGGTTGCTGTGAGGTGACTGACGGATCCTTCGCAGAGCTCGTCCCCATCAAGACGTCTCTGTTACCACCAGTGCTGTTTATGTATCATGTTCCTGCTGCCTGCCTGTCTGCTGCCCCTCCGCCCCAGAAGTGACCTAAGAGCAACTTTGATTTTAACAGCAAACACAACGCAGTCTGTTAAGGAGAGCTGAGGACTTTTGTGAGGAAAGCGCTGTGTACATATAAGAGATCACTGCATCTCTAAGGCTGACAGCTGTTTCCAGAGGTTAGCGAGCATCTCCCCCTCATGCAATCAGTGTGTCTGCCAGGTTAGATATTTCTGTCCTGGAATATCTCTAAAATCATAATGACTTTTATTTAGCATTAATGTGGATGCCTTGAACATTTCTGTGGGACTTCCACTGTCAATTCAGCATTAAAGTACCATTTAAGTAAAGTGTTACTGTAAGAAGTGGTATCTGCCAAACATTTCTCAGAAGAGCACTGTGCTTTACAAGATGGGTAAGTGTTCCCTCTTTTCCATTTTCATGTAAAAGTCAGAGATAAGTATTATTGATTAGACAAAACAATAGAGGAGAGATGTGTGAGAACTGCTGGCAAGACTTTTTATGACAAGTGGTGTATCAGTATATATTAATCTGCTCTTCATTGCACTACAGTGTCCAAGATGAATTTTCATTGGTATTCAGAAGAACACAGTATGAATCTGCATGGGAAGATAGGACACTTCCTATGCAAAATTGCCAAAGTGTTCAGACTGAAATAATGACTCTTGGCTATAAAACACTTCGCAAAAGTGTTCTAACAACTTCTAAGTGAATTGTACTCGATATCTTTATGTAGCATCATATATAACTGGACTCCAATTCCTATTTTCAAAAGCAACATCTATAATAAGCACGGGTTCCACTGCAGGGTAAAGGGGTTAGGCTCCTATGTCACTTAATGTAACTTCAGAAAGTTTTAGCTGAAAAGATCAAACTGACCAAAGAGGGCTCATGTTTCCATAGGAATCTTCTGTATTCTGCATCACAGAACCTTGTCCTGCAAAAGCAGCGTAATAAATCGTAAGATCATTTTACAGCCCTCCTCCACTCTGTTAAGCAGATTTACAGCAGAAGTGGACAACTGATAAAGATGGGAAAAAGTAAGCAATAACACAAGTGAGATCGTGAAATTGACTGAGTAAATAAATCCAGTTCTCTTTGTTTGCAGTTCCAGTTTTGCAAGCTTTGAGGTAAAGTGGGACAGTGCTTTCTAGCCTCTCTCTGCATTTTTTTAAACTGAAAGATGAAATGTCTTTCTCCACAGCACTCATATGAAATACGTAACAAAAGCACCATCCAACCACAAGCATGATGTGGAATTGTCATAGGAGGTGTGTAGGTGAAAAAATTGGGATTTGTTTTTTTGTGTATTTGCTCACAGTAAGAAATAGGAAGTCACAAGATTTCCTCATGTGAGAATGGAAATTGGAGAGGATAGCTGCTCAGAGACCTCTGGATGACCCAAGTGAGAAGCGTGCCTGAATAGCAGCACTGAGACCTGCTCTGTCTGGTTCAGGCTGCGAGTTTGAACTTTGCATCTCCCTTACTTTGGCTTCTGACTAATGTGCTAAACTGGTCTTTCTCCTCTTTTAGGGAAAAGATTTGTGAAAGGTCTCAGAATCCGGTTGTGGAAAGGGAGTTTTTTGAAATCTTAGTTTTGCGAGACAGGAAATCCCTTTCCTCCCTACCTGTAAGTGCCTGGTGGGCCTGCCCTCTGCCAAGCTGATGCATTGCGAGGATCAGAATGGGGATATCAGACAAAAGAGCCTCTCATGTTTTTGATAGCCCTGGAAATGTCATGTTTTCTACCCTAGAAAGAGTACTAAATGGAGTTCTTTTCTCATGCCATGATGGCATTCCCAAGAAAGATTCATGATTGGATTGTGTTCCTAGGTGTTATAAATCAGAGCTAATGGCACAGATAGGTTGATGGCTTGAAGTACATGGAAAAATAAATTAGGAAATGAGAAGGCCTAGGGCTGAGAAGACATAAATATAAAATTTAAACCCCCAAAGGAGAAGACAGGCCTTCAATTCTTAAAACATCTCTTAAACAGGAAAGAAGTCTGTTATACATGATCTTTGCTCAAGTGATGGGAAAGTTGAAATCTGGGACAATACAAAACCTGTGGGAAGCTTTTGAAGAAGAAAAATTTCTGTGTTTCCTGAAAAATATAGAGATATGAAGCATGAAACTTTAATTTAAAAAGAGCATCCGTCTTTTTCAGGGGAAAGAGATCAGAGGACATAAAAATCTTTGTCAATATCAGATTAGAATGACGCATTAGAAAAAGAGAAAAGTTATATTCAGTCTCATGGGGTTGGACTGTCAGAGCTGACTGCCTTTATTTGGCCTTGATAATTGTTCTTTTATCCTTTGTGCGGTGTTGGTATGTTTTTGCCCAGAGCCGACTGCTGATGTCCCAGTCCTCTCAACTGTCGGCTCCCCTGGTTCAGTTCTCAGCTTTATTCTCCTTTATGACTCAATTGTGGACTGCAAAATCTCAGCTAAGGCAGTGATTCATCACCTGAATGTACTTGCTTTAAAATAAAGGTTTTTTTTTTTTTTGTGATACAGAAAAGATAAAAAAAATATATATTTTTTCAAAGTAATTCCAGAGGTATCTTCCATCCAGATATCCTTCCTACCTTTTTTCTTGTCTATAAAGCTGTATAAGAAGTTTTAAGAAGGTAAAGGAGATACAAAAGGCTATTTAATGATTATGTATAATGCAAAATTATACTCCCAGGAGGATACCAGAAAAAAAGAATTCCAACTGGGTGTTTTGTTGTTCAATGTCATGCTGCTTCTGATCTCGTTTACACTGATATGCATTACAGCTACTTCTCTGAAGGGAATGGAGTTATTAATGGGAAGTGCCTCTCAGAGTTAGGATGTCGCTGCTGCCATGTGTGTGTGTTTGTCTTTTCAGTAGTCTTGCTCTGTTCCTCTGCTCATTTGGGTGCCTTGGGAAGATCCTGCTTTTCTGGTAGTAATTGTGACTCTTCTGTTGAATTAACTGGGAAAAACTGGATACCTCTGCTAATGAGTAAGGATAGCAGGAGGCAACATTAGCTACTGAGCAGTTTTCTTTTGAAGAAAGATTGCTGATTAGTGATGAACAAGGATGGTTTGGATGTGTATGTGGGGAAAAAATGGCGACGGTCCTGCGTTTAGTGAACCTTCTTGTTTCTTTTGCTGTCATTCTCTGTATGGTTTTCCTCCAGGCAAAGGAGAAAACTCTTTACAAACTCCTGAAAAGATATTATTTTAAAGAATGTTTGCCTCCATGAGATACTCTGTGGTTTCTGTAACTAATCCCTGGAGGTGCAGGTGCATCCCTGAGCTGACCTGAGCCAAGGGACGTGCACACCTTGCTATGCACTTCTGTTCCTTGCCTAAGTTCTGTTGTTTGATAAAAGTAATATGAGGACAGTGACCTGAAGTTTCTCTTCAAAAACAGAACCTGTGACACCACTGTGGTAAATAACAGCACAAGGAGAATCCCCAGCTCTTTCAAGCTGTTCACACCCTGTGAAGTCAGAATGCAGTTACTTAAGCTGAAAGAAATTTCTGTATTAAGCACATGTGCTTCACCTCCTGTGGCTGGTCTAGGACCGTTATCACCCATGGGAAGGCTCTAAAGGATGTGAGAAGGTGTGGAATTAGGATAGCCTTACACAGTTCTGATGGTATTCTGCAGGATTTTTTTCTTTCTTAATGAAATCTGAGAGAACTGTTTTTCTTTGGAAAACATTTTGCTAGGCTTGGGAAATGGGGTTCGATTCCCAAGTCTCCTTCAGGTTTGTGTTGGATCTTGATAAGGCCATTACACCTCTGCGTACTCACCTGTAAAATGAGGAACAGTGATTTTTCTTTTTATTAGGTACTCGGGGATATAGGATTGAAAAGCCTTCGAGGGTATTTCCTACCCTCCTGCATGAGGAACAAATGTTTCTTGTATTTGACATGTGTTATTATGTTACCCTAGAAGAGTGTCACAAATGTTTTTAAGTAATCATGTTTGCATGTTCTGTGTATGCTTGCCTGTTCACCGAACTGTTGCTGGAAGGAGCAAGGTCTTCTGTCTCTGTAGTGGTTGTGTGACAGGGAGTTGTGCTTGCTTCTCCTAGAGCTGGCTCTGGCAGACCATCTGACATTTCAGTGAGGCACATCTTGGACAAAATCAGACAGACTTAGGGCTGTGAATGGAGAGAGGCCCAAATACCAGGTGGAGCTCCCATTCTGCAAGCTTTTAATCTGCCATGGGGCACTGCTTCCTTCCCCTTTCTTCCAATTGTGGCCACCAGAGCATCCTGCGCTCAGCACCGTGGTGGCAGCATAGCTGCCCTCCATTGCATGGCCTGGTGTGGGGTGCAGTTCTACTTTTCCATCATTATTAATGCTGTTGCTGTTGTCATTTTATTCCAATCATCCCTAAGGTCTCTGTGGAACAAGAGTGGCTGTAAATACCTGATAACTGTGATGGAGCCACTGACCGGCTGTCACGGTGGCACAAGTATCCCTTATTATCACTAACGGTGTTATTCTGATGGCCCTGAAAAGTACTGAGCCATCAATGGCATCTTGTAGTCTTTCCAGATGCAGTATTTTAGCCATCAGTCTGCCAGGATTTGCAGTAATATAATTTTGGGGGGAGATGTAATTGGAATACTGATGATACCTGTGTATTTATACACTGCGCAGATCAAAATGCAGCTACAAGAGGATCTGCAGTTGCCAGCTTTGCTCCCAGCCTGCCCGGCTGCTGGGTGCTGCCACAGCTCACAGCTCACGGTGTGCTTCTCTGCGGAGCGAGCGCTGCATGTGGAGAAATGGCCGGTCCCTGAGGGAGGTCAGTGCTCAGAGTACTAACATCACATCAGGTTTTTGTATTAAGGGCTCCAGCAATTTTTATCAGTAGCTTCTTTAATGAATTCGCTGTCCTTTGAACCCGAACAATTTAAACACAAAACCTACAAAACCTATTTTCTAATCTTAGGGAGTTTTCTTTTCTGGGTTTAATAGGCTTAAAACTGTTGACTTTTTGGTGCTTATTTAATCTCTATTGGACTAGTTTTCTCTTTAAAAAAGAAAAACAAACAAAAAAGGAGAAACAGGCCTTTAAAGTGAAAGATCTCTTATTATTTTTGAGCTATTTATTGACTTGAAAACATACAAAGGGTTTATTATTTTACTGCTGGAAAATTGCCAGGGAGAGAATGAACTGCCAATGATATAGATTATATATCACGCTGTATAATTAAGACAGCAAACAGTCTGCTGGAAAATACTTTATAGACTACTTTATATAATGGAAAGTTCACAGCAGTCTAACAGGGACCACCTAATATGTCTTTTAATATGAATTCTACCAGAGATTTAAATTAAGGTTCGAATGCTGGTGCTTCACAGTCTATCAGTCTTGGTAATGATTACACCTGCCTGCGCAGCCTAATTTTGAGGCTTTATTATCACCCAGAATTAACCTGCTAGAAAAACTCAGCAGAAATTTGCTGTGGTTTTCTTCAGTATCTTTGCTGTGTGAGCAGATCTTATAGAAGCTGCCTTGGCCAGGATTTTTGTTTCTTTTACGTAATTCATTGTGTATATTGACACTCATTTTTCTGTTTTGTGATGAGGAAACTGTTGTAAGTTTCTGATTAATTAAGCTACTATTGAAAGCTGGCAGGCAAAAATGAGCTCTTCAAATATACTTGTATTTTCATTTTTAGCACATGTGAAATATTTAGAGTTTGGAAGGAGTTCCCCATGGGTACAAACCTGTTGCCACTAAAATAATTAGGAATATTGCTACTGGCTTGATTGAGACCAGCACCAATAGCTCTGTATGATGCTTTATTTCAGTGTCCCCATGCAGCACATCAGTTTTCACTTAAACGTGCATGCCACAGCTTTCTCTGGAGCTTCTGATCTTTGCCATACTGTACCTTTATTTTTGTTCCAGGCCTTACCAAGGAAATGCCGTTCTTGTTATGAGGCTGTACTCGCTGTTTTGTTTAGGCCCATTTGCACAGTATTTCAATAACTTGATTACTGGAATGAATTCTGCTTTTGCCTTGTTCTCTGTAAGCTGTTGTTAGTTTTTGTGTTCCCAAAAATTTGACTTTGTGTGAAACTGTAGTCCAGAAAGGGAACCCACAAGAGAAATGTCATTTGTTTTCACTTTTTTCACTTTATGGTCGTATTTGGTGGCAATACTCTGCTTACTTTACTGGAAAATGCAGTATGGAAAGAATCTGGGTTTTAATAAAAAGGGTTAAAGAAACCCTTGTGGCCAGGTTTCCTGATTCTTGATAGTCACGAGACCTCATTGACTGCTCTAAATCCATATAGACTCACTAATGCATCTTGTGTCTGTCGTAACACCGAGATCTCTGGACTTGTTGGCTCCAAAGGGCTAATAAAAGTCTTCATATTAGCTTTCATTGTCAGAAAGGGAAAAATGGCCCTAACAGATTGAAATGTGAGTTCTGGCTTGGTACAGCTGGCTCCAGAGAAGAGCTCTGAACAGAGACGTGGTGTTCTTTGGTCGTCTTCCAAACAAGAGCTGCCGTTGCCTGTCCTCCCAGGGCAAGTGGGGTGCAGTTTGCTCGGGGAGTGGGATGGTTGCACCAGGAGGCTGCTTCTCCCTGCTGCTCTGCATAGTTTGTGTACCCCATTGGTGGGGTGCTGCATGCTTCTTAGGAGTAAGCGATGGGCACTTCCTTAGTGTGTCCTGATGGATAGATCCATGATGCTAGAAGTTTTCTTTGTTCCTACCAAGTCCTCACAACCAAGGATTTCAGGCAAGTTAAAAGCAGAGCTCCCTCACGCACTGTCTGCATTGACCCATATGCTTTCAGACTGACTGCTGAGAGATCTGAAGCGCTTTGGTACAGTGGGCTGAGAAATACCAGCATTCATCCTGACCTGACAGCCACGAGTCTGGGTGTCATCTCTGGGGTGTCCTTCTAACAAGTGTTCTGATCAGCTGGTATTGTTGGGTGCTCGGGATGTGATGTGTGGAGTCCATTAAATGCCATGTGTCTTTGGGAAATACTCAGAGATTAAATTCCCTTAAATAACAGCAATGTTTTAGTTGTGCTATTTATAAGAACTTATGAGAACTTGAAAAGACAGGGATTAAAAAGAATTATTTGTCTATTGTCTGTTCCCAAGGCTGATTTACTTCATGAGATGAAAATGTATATGCTCAGGAAGGCTTTAATATGCATCTATATTGATAAAGTTATTAAAAAATCAGACTACTAAATCCTCTGGCATGGATAGATGATGTGTATTGAGGTTAAGCCCCTCTTGCAAGACTGCTTGTAATACTGTAAGTAATAAAAAGGTAGGAGGCTTCCCGAGCTTGCAGGCAGCAGAAGGGCCCCACTGGGCACACAGTTCTGCGGCTCCTCTGCTGGCTCTTGGCTTGGGTTTCTGGCAGCTTGGTGGTGCAGACAGGCAGCATCCCTGATGGGAAGGAGCTCCTTGGCACAGGGATCAGTGGGATCTCAGAAGGAGACCTGGGAGGGAAGGGGTGATGCTGGGATGGTGCAACATGTGGTCCTCTGCTACGAAATGATCTTGCTAGCAGCTCTATCCTCATAATAAATGTGCAACTGCATGTGCTTAAACTTCAGGGTGACACTTAGGAAGGGACAAGGATCTTATGAATAGAACTAAATGCTAGTTACTGGTTATGTGTCATCCTAGCTAGCTGCATGAAAACTCTTGAGGCAGGGGAAAAACATATTCAAGTGGCAGAGAAAGAAAAGAAGGCCAGCATGGTTTAAGAATTGAAAGCGAAGGAAGATGAATTGAAGATTATAATTAGAGAGCAAAGGAGCAGGTAGGTTTTCCATCCTCAATGGGAAAAGATGATTGACCTGAGCAGCAGGAGAAAAGAGGAGGAAATATTGCTGACAGCTAAAATTCAGAAGCTATTACTTGAGAGGCTGACCTCTAAAGGGAAAAAAAGAAATATCCCAAGCAGTGGATCCTGCAGTGTTTGTGCTGGAGTCAGCCTTCTCGGATAAGCCAGGGAAACAACATTTGAAAGCCAGAGCACGTTAAATAAAATTGCTGGGGTTATTATGTACGTGTTGTTTCATGTGTTGTGCGGACATATTTGTAATGCTTGTGTTCCATACCTTGTGTTTATCAGAGCTGTCAAAACACACTTTGTGGTTTTTGGTCAAGATGCCGTATATACAGAATTAGAATAGTAAGGCGAGGCAGAGGGCAGTAAAGAAGATGGTACCAGATTTATAGGGCCTCCACTTTCCATGCTTTCTTTCCTTGTTTTTCACTGAGCTAATCAGTGCATGAGAACCGATTATTCAGTAAAAAATGACTTGTAGTCATAAGGTATTAAATTCCTCCAAAATACTTTTCTGTGATATATAATACAGTGATTTGTTTTCTTGAAAATAGCAAGCAGAGGGTCAGCTCTTCAGTCACACCAGACTGGAATCATGCTGTAAGCTCACACTGGGCAGTGCGTTTCTTTACCGATGCCTGTAGTACTCCTGGGAATTGTGAATTGGTTGAATTTTCTGGAGGAGGAGGCTGATTGCTTGAACCCAATTGGTTCCAGCCTTTCTGTGGGAAAGCAAAGGCTGAGTGCACACAGCTGGATGTGAGCTGGTTGGCCTGTCCAGGGGGCTGAGGTAGATGCAACCTTTCTCTGGTCCTTGCCTTGCAACCTTTGCCTCCTTCCATCCCCCACTTGCTGCTGTTCATATTAATCTTTACTGGTTTTAGGCTCTTTTCCTTTTTCTTTGTGGTGTTTTTTGTTCTTTTTCCTTTTTTTCTTTTTTCTTCCTCTGGTAACAAAACGTCATTGATAGCCTTAGTGCCTCTTAGAATTTACGTATCATAATATGTATATAACAAGACCATTCTGATTGCTACTCACTTCAAACTTTCCAGTTGTTTAACATCCCTTGTAGTTCCATTTCCTTTGTCCCATCCTTCCTTAGTCGAGATTTTTCTAAAAAGGTGTTGGGCAGAAACAGAACTGCATTGAAGTGCCCAGTGAGACACAAATCCTAATTGAGTAACACTGTGGAGTATTGCTAATTATTGACTTTTGCTATGAAAAAAATGGCCTCTTGAAAGGGCATGTGAGTATGTAAAATAATTACTTGTCATACTAGATTTTATTTTTCAGATAACCAATTAGGTCCTGGTAATTAGGTCTTGATCACTGACATCTGGGTAATCGTGTCATCCCCCCACTGTGGATCTGCCAGTCAAACATGTAAGGGAAATTTACTCCAGGCATATGCTTATCTAGGTGACAGTCTGATCACTGGGACATTCCAGAGCAGTGTGGACAACATCCAGGATGGCAATCGGTGTGTTTGCTTAATCATGATGTGTTGTATCATAGACCTCCCAGAAACCAAGTCCTACTAGCTGCTTGCTAGGCTCCAGTGTTCCTTTAAAAATCAGCCTGCAATTATTCCAGACTCAAGATTATTTGTCATCATGTCTCCTTCCCAAGTTAACTCTGCATGTTTTGCACATCACAAAATCATTTGGTGTCTTACATAGCTGCCCATGCCCCCCTGCTCTCCTACAGTAACCAATTGTTGAGAATCTTTAACTCCAGGACAGTTGTTCTTTTTGCCAATTACTGGCCTTCACCCCCATCCAAGGTTGCTTATCATGCCCTGTACTCACTGTCATGAGTAATGCAGACAGCCTTTAATGTGAGGGGAAAATATGAATAAGGATCAGGTCCTTCAGCCTCTGCACAGGTATCCTAGGGGCGCTTGGCCAAAGGGTGCTGTGGGAGTGTTGCACCTTTGTGATTGCAACCTGTGACATTATTCAGGCACGAAGCAACAAATATAACACCTGAAAATGATGATGACTTACTTTTCATGCTGCAATGAGAAAGGTTTGCGAGTAGCAGGATGTAATGCTTATATCCTCACAGCCCTCTTATCTGTCTGCGTGGAACATATAGCACGGTCTCCCTGGCATTCCCCATGGCTTCAGTTCAGCAAAGTAGCAAAGCATGTCCTGAATTTAAAGTATAGCTCCAGAAGGGCTGCTCATATGCTTAATGTTACACAACACATGTGATTATCTTGTTAGGAGATGGAGAGAAATATTAATCTTGCAGGATTCCAGGCACAAACGTGTTTTCTTCACGTGCAACCTGTGTGTGATAATGCACATTGTGGGGATTACCTGCCTCTGTGCTGACCTGGTAGATTCAAAGATGCAGGATGATTTATTTATTTTTGTGGATAAAAATGTTGTGAAGTGAAACTACAAAGTGAGCAGTGATTATTTGTTCTTTGTCAAGGACCTGTTTTCTTCTATTTGTCATTAACATTTGTCAGCTGGTAAATTATGCAGAGTTTTTTCTTTTCTCTCCTATTTTTTAGCTTACCATAATTATGCTAGCTGATTCCCGTGTAGACTTGTTTTCAGCTGCATTGCTTACATGCCTTTTTAATAGACTGTAATTTTTTAAGTAAGTTATGTCAGATTAACTACTTCCGATAAGATGGGGTATTATACTGGGGTTTTCTTTTCCTCCCAGCTGGATGCACAGAATATGTCACTGCTGACTTGCTTTCCTGCCTCCCTCTAGCTAAATGGCAATGTGCCACTGCAGCAAAACTTCTGTTTGAGGATTCATTGCCTTTTTTTGTTGGCTAGTAATGAGGCTTTGAGGTAGCTCGCTGCTCCTGATTAGTGACAGCACGCAAGAAAAGGAGCTGTGCAAACCCTTCATTAACTCGTAGTGAAAGCCTCAGCATTTAAGTTCATAAAGATGAGCAAAGACTGTTAAATCCCTTCCATTTAAATTTGGCTTTTTTTTTTTTTTTTTTTTTTTTTTTTTATCCCCTTTTTTCTTTTTTGCTTTGTTTCGGACACTTTCCTTGTTTTGTGGAGATAATCATAGGATTGCAGAATCATAACATGGCTCAGGTTGGGTGGAACCTTAAAGATCATGCAGTCCAAACCCCTGCCATGGGCTGGCTGCCCAGGGCCCCATACAGCTTGGCCTCGAGCACCTCCGGGAATGGGGCACTCACTTTGGCAGCAGTGCCAGGGCCTCACTGCCCTCTCAGTGAAAAAATTTCCCTTGACATCTAATCCAAGTCTCCCTCATTTCAGTTTAAAACCATTCCCCCTCGTCCTATCCATCAGTGGTGGAAGCATGGATGACATCTCTGCTCTTGCAGAGCTCATTGCCTTTCCCACTGCCAGTCTGATCCCTCTAGTTCCTGCTGCAGCCACAAAGTCTGGTGGCACCAGAAGGGCTGGCACTGGCTGCAGTGTGTGCTGGGCATTGTCCCCAGGCTGCAGGCATGGGAGCTGGTGGCAGACTGCCCTCGGGGCTCTGTGTGAGGGCACAGACTGTGGATCTTACTCTGGGCCCTGCTGAGCAAGAGAGAGGAGGCCGCACTGGTTCAGCAGGCTGCCATCTCACCATGCCAGGCTGTGGTGTCTTGGGAGCTTCTGGCCTTGTAGCCATCTCAAGCAGCAAAGTTATGTCTGGGTAAAGAAATCCCAGCTCTCGCCTTTCCTTCATTTTATTGCTTGAAAAGAAAATGCAAGGTTGTTTCACAGCACTGGGTGTAAGAGCCTCGGCACAGTTCTCCAGCCTTACTGCAGGGTTCCTGCATTGCACAGATTTCGGTTTCGGTCACGGTGTTAATAGCTTTACCAGGCTTTGCTGTTCTAATGCAGTACAGTGAATTATATTTCTGAGTGCTCATATGAAAGTGGATTAGCTGCTGGGAACTCTTTGTTTGTCTTAGTTTCTTTAAAGAAGTAAATAAAATGTGAGAAGAATGGTACTGTAAATTGCAAGTAATAGGCTATTTTCTGCCCTGGTTTCATGCTGGAATGGATGTCATTTGTCAAGTGTGAGGATGATAGGATGAATCACATAAGTCGTCTTGAATGTGATTTGCCACCTGCCTGATTGTTCAGAAGTGTATGCATGCTTAATTAATCTAATTAGTCAATGCATACATAAGAAGCAAATTTACAGGCTCTCTGTCATCATAAATAAAGTATTTTTGTTTTTCTAGGATAAATAATTCATTATAGAGCTGAGTACTAAACTGTAATCCTGGAGAGCGGGCTCCTTCTATAATAAAAAAGTAGAATTATGATGTTTCTTCCTTTTTCCCTTTAGATTTTATTTGTCTTTTCTTTAGACAGGGGTTTCACAGAAAGAAAGGGATGTATCTGCACTTGGAGGAGCAGAAAGCTCCTTTCTAGAAGGGAAGCACAGTACCATAGGCATTTTCACCTGAGAGGCAGTGACCATTTTGGCACAGTTGCGGACTACAGTGTGTATGTTGTTACCCATGAAAGTAAAATGATTAACATGCTAGAAACTGTCATGCTGAAAGCACTGCAGAGTTGATGCAGCTTGGATTTATCTGCTCCATAGGCTGGTCCACTGCTGGAGACAGTATTTGATAAAAATTCCAAGGGATGAAGGACCAATACTGTGCATGCCAAACAACACGAGACAGTTGTAAACATTTAGATAGGTGGACAATCTTCAGTTACAAAATCCTTGTTATCTGCCTCAAATTACTATGAGAAATAATGTCTGAATAAAGGGTGATCCTGAAGGTCAAAGGTAGATCAGAAATGTTGATTTTAATTAGCTGTTGGTTGTTGGCATGTGCTGGCCTACAGAGCAACAACTTGCACAAACCTTGCTGTGAGAAGGGTGTCCATTTCCATGAGCAGGTATGTTGCCAGTTCTAGAAATGGTGTCTGTCCTCATATAATGATGTCTGCAGGGACATGGTGTGACAATGAAGACCCTCTATGAGAGCCTCCAGAAACACAGGAAGACTCCTTCAACCCAGCTGTTCATTGAATTATATAACTTGATGTTGCCAAGGCCAGTAAAGTTTTTTCTTAAAGATCGCCTCACCAAAGCAGAGCCTGTGCTGAGGGTATTTAAGCATACTTATTTTTGCTCAGTTTTCACACAGAGATAAGTGTAGAAATCAAGCAAAAACAACAAGCAAACAAAAACAGTGAAACTGCATGGTGGATGCATTAGAAGTGCAATGGTTGCTGTGACTATGGCTAAAAACAAAAAGCAGTCTGTATTAAGATGCTGTGGCCCTGTCCTAGCAATCTTCCCTGCTTTGTGACCTTGCAAGTGGGACCTGATGGGGGGGGATCTATCCCCTGGGCTTGGGGAGCCCTCACAGCTAGGTCAGTGCAGAGGATTCCCTCTTCTGTCTCATTGATGTTGCAGGGTGAAGGATGCTCTTGTGTCCTCACGGTGCAGTTTAATGTTGCTTACCTGCTATCTTAGTGCTATTGCAGAATCTCAGCCTTTCCACAGCAATTTCAGTCTGTGTTGAAACAGCCCTTTGCAGAGCTTCCTATATGTTTGAATCTGAAGTCTTTCTGCATTTCAAAACAGGAACATGGTCGTTCTCTTGTGTCTCTTTTTGGCAGCAGGGTAGGGCAGGCAGGTCTCAGCCCTGCCAGCTGCAGGACGTGCTGTGCAGTGGGGCTGTTGATGGTTGTGCAGCTGTGAGCCAACCCTGGGAAATGAGGGACTGTGTGTTTTGGGGTGTGTTTTGTGGGGTCGGAGCAAGTGGCGACCCTGAACTAGTGCATGGGCAAGGGAAAGTGGTACTTTTTGGGCTCTTGGGGCAGAGGACACACAGGTGCTTTTCTCAGTCCTACCAGGAGGTGCCTCTCTCTACTTGGGATTTATGGCCCACGAAGGAAATCTCCTCACCCTTTCCTTGCAGAAAATGCTAGGCTTCTCATTTCTTTCTGTGAAAGAGTTGTGCTGGTACGTTGGGCCTTTGACACAGTAGTGCAGTGGCTAGAAACTTTTTGAGGATGAGGAAGATAAATGGTTGTTTTTTTTGGGGGGGCGAGGGGGGAGACCTCAGAACTTCATGTTTCACTTTCAGGAATGTGTTTGGGTTTTGCTGGGCCAGTACAGTGGGGCTGTGTCTGGAAATGGCTCAGGGCTGAGCGTGCCCAGCAGTGCTGCCATCACAGGAATGGGGCTGACATCCAGGCTGCTGTGCCAGCTGCTTGCTGGCCTCTTCGTTCTCCACTGGAATCTCTTGAGACAGCCCAGAGACAGGCTAATACCTCAAGGCATTGCGCTATTGTATCCACTGTTGTATTTTAGGCAGTGTTTAGGACTCACGTGGTTTGGCAGTATTACTCTAGTGAAATGGGACCTCTTCCACTATTTCTGTATCCCCAGTGCTGAGTGCTTCCTGTGTGTCTGATCCCATCAGTGCATTTAACCTATCACAAATGCAAATAATGATAATTAGATGGTGAAAAAAGCTATTACAGATGCAGTTCAGTGCATGTTTCACTGATTGGGCCAAATCAGGAAGCTCTGCATTGCATATTGGCAGCTCTGTGAATAAAAGTGCTTATTACTTATCTCAGATTGTACTGCACTATCAATTAATTGCTCACAAATCTCTGGTGCCAGATTGTGTGGTTTGTGAGCAGTCGTAAACTCTTAACTTTCTGTGGCAGAGAGTTTGAATCACAAAACCAGCCCTTCACGATAGGAAATCAGCAGGTTTAATGTTGGGGGAAAGCATCCCTGTGTCTGTTAGCATCCTGCTGGCAGGGCCAAGAGCAGGCACCCTGCTTCTGCGCAGCCTGGGTGCTGTGTTCCTGGGGCTGTCAGACCCCGTGCCTGCAGGGTATCAGCAGCGGCCCCACCAACTGGGCCCCAGGAGAGGGGCTGCTCACCATGTGTTTCTCCTGACCCCTGTAGAGCAGCAGATGCTGAAATCAAGCACTGCCCCCAGACAGCAAGCTGGGGTGTGATCAGTGAGCACCGTGCTGCAGCAAACCAAAAAAGCAACCATGACAAGAAAGCAGGATGGAAAAATTAAAAGTGCCTATGATCTGACAGACAGCAAAAATGCCATGCAGCAATCATGCTGCCATGAGAATGGGAACAAATCTAATTCTCAGGGTACTGATAAACTCTAACGGTGCATTTGCCTCTGGAAGGCAGTGGGGGCAATGGCCATGATTAACTTGCCTAAGAACTGCCTTAAAGCAATAAGATTTTTTAATTTTGTATCTAATGTTAATTGTGTTAAGTATTCCCAGGGTTGATTTATGGTTTGCCAGAGTCGGAGGCACAAAGAGAAATAAGCAGCTTTTCTTTCCCAGAGCCTAAAAGGAATCTTCTCACAGAACTGCAGGGAAAAAAAGAAAAGAAAAAAAAAGCAGCTCTCTTGAGTGTCAACTTCTTGCATTGACTATAAATGACTTCTTTTCTCATCTAATGTCTTGAGACTAAGTATTGGAAGTTAAATCACTAGCTTGCTTCTTTCCCAATATTGGTGTTATTTTTAGGACAGGAGCCTTGCTTACTTTTATTTTACTGAGGGATTGCCAGCATGTATCGGCAATCTTCCTGCTAAAACCCA